>NC_133618.1:633832028-633967028 GCF_048593235.1 Sminthopsis crassicaudata
GTTGCACATTGATTATTAGCTTACAAAGGTATAAGTAACCTGGGTAGATAAACAGCAGTACTAACAATTTACATTCACTTCCCAGTGTTCCTTCTCTGGGTGTAGTTGTTTCTGTCCATCATTGATAAACTGGAAGTGAGTTGGATCTTCTTAATGTTGAAGATTTTCACCTCCATCAGAATACATCCTCATACAGCATTGTTGTTGAAGTGTATAGTGATCTTCTGGTTCTGCTCGTTTCACTCAGCATCAGTTGATGTAAGTCTCTCCAGGCCTCTCTGTATTCCTCCTGCTGGTCATTTCTTACAGAGCAATAATATTCCATAACCTTCATATACCATAATTTACCCAACCATTCTCCAATGGATGGACATCCATTCATCTTCCAGCTTCTAGCTACAACAAAAAGAGCTGCCACAAACATTTTGGCACATACAGGTCCCTTTCCACTCTTTAGTATTTCTTTGGGATATAATCCCAATAGCAGAAATGCTGGGTCAAAGGGTATGCACAGTTTGATAACTTTTTGGGCATAGTTCCAGATTGCTCTCCAGAACGGTTGGATTCTTTCACAGTTCCACCAACAATGTATCAGTGTCCCAGTTTTCCCACATCCCCTCCAACATTCATCATTATTTTTTCCTGTCATCTTAGCCAATCTGACAGGTGTGTAGTGGTATCTCAGAATTGTCTTAATTTGCATTTCTCTGACAAATAGTGATTTGGAACACTTTCATATGAGTGGAAATAGTTTCAATTTCATCATCTGAGAATTGTCTGTTCATATCCTTTGACCATTTATCAATTGGAGAATGGTTTGATTTCTTATAAATTAGGGTCAATTCTCTATATAATTTGGAAATGTGTCTACAGTTATTTTAAATGGTATTTCCTTTTCTATCTTTTGCTTACTGGGCTTTGTGGATAATATATAGAAATGCTGATGATTTATGTGAGTTTATTTTATATCCTTCAACTTTGCTAAAATTGTTAATTGTTTGAATTCAATTCAAGTAGTGTTTTTTAGTTAATTCTCTAGCATTCTCTATATTATCACATCATCTGCAAAAAATAATAATTTCATTTCCTCATTTTACTCTTTAATTCCTTCAATTTCTTTTTCTTCTCATTGCCAGTATTAACATTTTAGTACAATATTGTACTAGTGATGAATAGTGGTGAAACCTTGTTTCGTTGCTTATCTTACTGAGAATGCTTCTAATTTATCCCCCCTACATAAGATGTTTGCTGATGTTTTTAGATGCCTCTGATCATTTTAAGGAAAACTCTATTTATTTCTATACTCTCTAGTATTTTTTTTTTTTTTTTGAGGCTGGGGTTAAGTGACTTGCCCAGGGTCACACAGCTAGGAAATGTTAAGTGTCTGAGATCAGATTTGAACTCGGGTCCTCCTGAATTCAAGGCTGGTGCTCTATCCACTGTGCCACCTAGCTGCCCCTCTCTCTAGTATTTTTAATAGGAATGGGTGCTGTATTTTCTCAAAGATTTTTTCTGCCTCTATTGAGATAATCATAGGATTTCTCTTAGTTTCGTTATTGATAATGATCAATTATGCTGATAGTTTGCCTAATATTGAACTAGCCCTGCATTTATGAGGTAGACGTGGTCATAGTGTATTACTCTAGTGATAAACTGCCATAATCTCTTTGCCAATATTTTATTTAAATTTTTTTGCATGAATATTCCTTAGGGAAATTTGTCTACAATTTTCTTTCTCCATTTTGACACTTTCTGGTTAGGTATCAGCACCATATCTGTGTCATAAAAGGGCTTCCCATTTGGGAAGGGGAGACAGTCCTGAAAGCAATGATAATATGTGTGCTGCTTTAACATTTGTTTATGGATTCTCTATTGTCACATAAGGAAATATCACCCCAAGTTTGTGGTGGAGACGACTGAGGCTGAAGGCAGGTCAAGGCCTTGCCCAAGATCCCACTCTGTCTCAGGCAGGAGTCACAGCTGGGTGTCCTGCTCCCACCACTGCTCCTCCCGGCTGTCTGATCACTTGGCTTCTCATTTCAGAATATATCTCTCCTCTTTCTTCCATTCACTGAATCAGTTCAGGCAACAAAACATTAAAGAGAGGGAAAAACCTGCAGCCATTTAAAAATAGGTATCTTTTATTTTCACAGTTACCTACATTTCTCTCTTCATCCCTCTCAGAGGGTCATCTTATATAATAGGACTTTTTAAAAGAAAAAAAAACTTGAAGGAAGGAGGGAAGGAAGAAAGGAAAGGAGAAAAAGTGAAAAATAGCATGTTTCAGTCTATATTCAAACAATAGCAGTTCTTTTTCTAGAGGCCACTAGAACGCGTCATCATGAGTCTTTTGGGATTGTCTTAGATCATGGTATTGCTGAGAAGAGCTAAGTCTTTTACAGTTCTTTACTGAACAGTATTGCTGTTGCTGTTTACAGTGTTCTCCTGGTTCTGTTCACTTCACCTTGCATCAGTTCGTGTCAGTCTTTCCATGTTTTCCTGAAATTGTCCTGATTGTCATTTCCCACAGCTTTTTTAGCTATTCCCTCAATAGATGGGCATTCCCTCAATTTCCAATTCTTCTCCACAAAAAGAGCTGCCATAAATATTTTTGTACATGTGGGTCCTCTTCCCTTTTAAAAATCTCTTTTGGACATAGTAGAGACACTGCTGGATCAAAGGGTATGCACAGTTTAATGGCCCTTTGGATATTTGGGAGCCAAATTGCTCTCCAGAATGGTTGGATCAGCTCACAACTTCACCAACAGTACATTAGTGTCCCGGTTTTCCCACATCTTCTCCCTTTTTAGTCATATTAGCCATACTGATAGGTGTGAGGTAGAACCTGCATTGTTTTAATGTACATTTCTCTAATCAGTGGTAATTCAGAACATTTTTTCATATGACTGTAGATAGCTTTGATTTCTTTGTCTGAAAACTGCCGTTCCTATCTTTTAACCATTTATCAGTTGGAGACCTCCCACAAATTTTGGGGGGTGAGGTAATTGGAGTTAAGTGACTTGCCCAAGGTCACACAGCCAGTAAGTGAAGTGTCCGAGGCAGGATCTGAACTCGCCTCCCTGATTCCAGGGCCTCTGCTCTCTCCACTGTGCCTTCATTGTTATGTCTGGAGTGTGTAATGCTTCCTTCCCCCTTCATATACTTTCAGCCCTTAAAGAAAAAGGTCATATCTTTGACCCCATTTGCTTGGCCAGGTGCCGGGCTCAGCCCCTGCAGTTCCGGGGCTGCTGCTTACTGAGAGCCAGCTTGGAAGGGGGGCTCTCGGACCAGAGCCAGCCCATAGGACATGGCCCTGCTTCCTTCTTAGAGAGAGTCTAGGAGTCAGTGTCTAAGCCGGAGAGGAGCCCAGAAGGTCACAGTGTTTGCCTTGGTTTCAATGCTGTCTGAGGAATCGAAGCCCAGAGGTCTCTTCTTTTTCTTTCCCTTTCCATTCCTTTCTTTCCCTCCTCGAGGCAAACCAACAAGTATTAAGCACCTACTATATACCAGGCCCTATGCTGAGGGCTGAGGATACAAAGCAGAATCAAAAAGCTTGGTCCTTGTGCTCCAGGAGCTCTGGTATACCCCAAAGCTCTTTCTGCCTTTCATCTCCCGGGGCCTGGGCCCACCATCCTCCATCTTGTCTTCCTGGGAGGACCCCACTGGAGGCCACCCGGCCTGTTGTCCGTTCTTTCTCCACAGGGACTTAGCCTGACATTTATTTACTGAAGAAACATGCGTGTTAAGCAGGTGACTGGTTCTCCCCTATGGGGACTCTTAATTAGGATTACTGAGATAACATTTGTCAGCCTCCCTGCCCTTCCTCAGTGAAAGGTGCCTTAACCATATGAAGGCCTGCCCTGATTAGAGGGGTTGGCCTGTGCCTGCTGCTTTTCCTTTTATAATAATTTTAATTACAAGGATGATTATTCTTTGTGCTCCTAGCACCAGTCTCCAGGGAGTACATAGTCCTACCCACCTGGATCGCACGTCCATGTCAGCTCAAATACTTTGTGACTCAGTTCCTCTCATGACAGTGTTTCTAGGTTCATTGCCATCACCATGTGCTCCAGTCTGTCACTGGCCTCTTGAAATGGGGGGCTTAGAATTGAACTTAGTTTTCCAGATACAAAGTTCCATTCCCTCAGAACTTCTCTAATTCCCAAACTCCCTTCACAGCCATTATCCGCGTTCTTCATCTGGCCCTTGCCCTGTGCCTTTATTTCTTGCAACTGCAAAATAAGAGCTAGACCATAGATACCCAAATGGGTGCCATAGTCAGTCTTTTCTCAGAGGTAGACAGACATATGTGAATTTTTGTTTTTCATACTGGATTTAGAAATTTTTAAAAAGCAAGTTTGAATAACCTAGAATTGGGATTATAAAATATGGTCCCAGCAGATTGGGCAGCTGCTTTTCCTTGTTCTGCCTAAAGATATGACTAGGACAAGGTAGCAATTTCTAATATACCCATAGCCTCTTGTGGTAAGATTCTAGAACGATTCTAGAGTGTGGCAAGTTCTAGAGTAGAAATTCTCAGCCTTTCTGTGAGCTGGCTTCCTTTGGCAGTCTGGTAAAATCTGTGGACTCTTTTTAGAAGAATGACTTGTTGCTTGTATTCATAATCAAAGGAAATGCTCAATTTCAGTTAGAGACTTGTGAAAATAAAGAGATTTTTTTTTTCCTTGTCCAAGTTCACAGACCCCCTGCAATCTGTCCACAGCCTCCTCGGAGATGTGTAGACCTTAGGATCAGAACTCCTGCTCTAGAAGCATAGCAGGGAAGGATTGGCCCAGAATCCCATTTTCACAATGGTAATCTATCTCCCTGAGGGCAGGAACCACATCCACTATACATTTGTGTGTGTCTATGTCCTGTATCTCTGTAGCCTCGCTGGCTAGCAAAGACCCTGGTGTTCAGGGTAGGTCAGGAAGACTCATCTTCCCGAGTGCAGATCCAGCCTCAGGTGCTTCCCAGCTGGGTGACTGTGGGCAAGTCAGTTTCCTCACCTGTAAAATGAGCTGGAGAAGGAAATGGCCAATCACTGTAGTATTTCTGCCAAGAAAACCCCAAATGGGGTCATGATGAGTCAAACAGAGCTGAACAACAGCAGGAAAGAAGGAAGGAAAGGAGGAAGAAAGGGAAGGAGGGAGGGAGGAAGGAGTCCTACATTTACTCTCTGCTTTGTGCCAGGCATTTGGCTGAGCATTTTACCAACATGATCCCATTTGACCCTCATAGTAACAGGAAAATAGGTGCTATTATGGTTTCCATTTGTGATTGGGGAAACTAAGGCAAGGTGAAGTTCCTTGACCAGGTCAGTGCCCAAGGCCAGTTTAGACCCCAGCTCTTGAAGGCTCCGGGCCTGCAGTCTGGGCACTGCCCCCTGGGCTCTCCTCTTCGCCCTGCTGTCCACTGTGTGGGTGACCCGGGGTCCCGGGATGGGGAGGGGTTGTCTGTTCCCTGCTCTCTGTGACTCTGCCCCCTCCCTTCTTCTTGACACAGACTTGGCCGAGTGTAAGCTTGTCTCCTTCCCCATCGGCATCTACAAAGTGCTCCGGAACGTGGCCGAGCACATTCGCATCATCGTCCTGGCCAACAACGAGCTCCAGGCCCTCACCGGCAGGTTCATGAGCACCTTCAGCCAACTCCAAGGTAGGTGCCCAGGCACTGAGGCCCAGAAACGGGGTGTCCCGGTCTCCCTTCAGCTCTCTCCTGGCTGGCAAGTCAGGGGCTCCCGTATCCCGGGCCCAGGGCCCAGATCCTGCCTCCACTGCCTCCACTGTGACCGTGGGTGTGTCCCTTTGGACAGTCACTCAATCAGCATTTTAAAAAATTTTATTTATTTCATTAAACATTTCTCAATTACATGTTAAAAATTTAACAAATATTTAAAAATTTTTGAGTTCCAGATTCCCTCTCCCTTCCTCCCACCCTCCCCATTCCTTTAGAAGGCAAGTGGCTCGAAAGCCCTTGACCTCAGTGTCCTGGGCTGTCTAGTGGGGGGTTTGCATTCCGTGGCCCGTGAGGTCCCTTCTGACTCTGAAACTCTGATCTCATGATCGTCGTCTCCACAACAAGGCAGGGGCTGGGAGAGGAAGGAGCTCTGTTACCCTCCTTGGCTTACAAAGCACTTTAGAGTCTCATCTCAGTTTGGAGAAGGGGGTGCCATGATTCTCCTCATTTTGTGGGGAGGCTCCATAACCAGCCAGGGGTCGCCAGCAGCGACTACATGTCAGTCCATCCTGGATCCTCGCCCCTCTGACTGGCACCCCCGTGGTTTTAGTGCCATGCTGGAAACCTGTCATTGGCTTGTGTGGGCCAGGCGGTGGGGCTCCTTAGGACAGCCTGGGACCCTCAGAAGGACGTGTTCTGCTTTGTGTCCAAACAGGAGCCATTGGAGGCTCCTTCCTGCTTTGGAGATGGCCCTGGAGGCTCCTCCATGGGGGTCCATCCAAGCTTGTTCTGCAGACTGCGCCCCAAAGGGGCCTTGGCCCTTGTAATGGTCCTGCGGATCTGAAGGCCCTGGGCACTGGGAGGGCCCTGTTTTCTCTGCCACTCTGCTTGAGGTCCCCACTGCTCTTGGTGGGGGTGGGGAGAATGTAGCTGTCCCCAAGGGCTGGTCTCTGAGCACAGGAGTGATGGGGGCCAGGGGCCTCTGCTTTGCGGCAGCCCCTGCCCTTGGCTCTCGATGGCAGCATTGCTGTGCCCCTCCTGGGCTGTCTGTGCCCTGGGGGAGAGGGGGCTGGGGCAGTTGTTTGGATTGAGAGCCGGTGGGCAGGCCCTTCAGGGCACCTAGTGCGGCTCGGGTTCAAGATCGTACAAGGAAGACATGTCTGAGGCAGGACAGAGCCCAACCCCCCCTGACGGGGCCTAGCTCTCTGTGCTGTCCTTCGATTCCGCCTCACCAGACTTGGATTCTCTGCACATCCCTAGTGCCGGGTGGCTGCTGGAGCCGCAGGGGTAAGAGCCAAATGGCCGCTCCTCCAGGGGAGGTAGTCTGGGCACCAGGAAGGGGCTGCGGCATACGGGGGGAGAAAGCAGCGAGGGGCCGCCAGTGGGGGCCCGGAAGGCCCGAGGCCAGAGCTGGGCTCAGATGCTCTCCAGCTTGGCGACCCTGGGCTGTTTGCCAGCATCTCCTGGACAATGGCACCCCACTGCAGTGTCTGCCTAGAAAACCTCTTGGACGGGACTGGCAAGACAGGGTCCTAGCCACAGAGAGTCAGAAGCACAAGACATGGTACCGCTCCATGGCAAGGCTCAGCTCCTCCCCCCTCTCCCCCACAGCCCCTTTCACAGGTCAGGACTCTGAGGCCAGGCCAGGGCCCACCCAGGAGCTCGGCTCCAAATCTGGAGAAGGCCTGGGAGACCCTCAGTGTTCGCCCCATGCTCGCCTGATGCCTGAAACGCTGTAATTATGGCTTAATTCTTTGGGCTTAAGACTTTGCTCTCTTTTTAAATGGCTGTGGCCCGGAGAGAGGCAGCATCAGCCTCCCTAGTTTAGCACTGGTGAACTTGCCAGACTTTTTCCCGAGACCGTGTTTATTGTAGTAGGGGGAAGTTCCGGGAGGACTGAGCACTGTTGGGTCTCCCGGGGAGCAGACGTGGTGGTCCTGGTGAGGCTCTGGCGGTGGGAGCCCGGAGCCACCTCCCAGGGTGTTTGGTTCAAACTCTTCCCTTGGACTCTGTCCTTTAAAACTGACCGTGTTAGGGAGCCCTATGGGGGGGAATCCCCTGGGGTGGGGTGGGGGGACCGGGCACAGGCTGAAGGGAGCAGCAAGGTGACAGGGCCCAGAGCTCTGGGCCCCGAGTGCCAGGTGAACCCAGACACTCTTACAATAACCTGTGCAGTGGGGATAGCATCGCCACGAGAGAATCACAGCAAACTGCTCAGCCTTGTCAGCAGTTTGAACCCTTTTGCTAAGCAAATGTTTGGTGATTTCAGCCTCTCTCCCATCCTCCCCCAGGAGTTCCCAGCATTCACTTTTTGACTTCTCCTTTCAGCATCACTTCCTTAGGGGCTAGACCTCAGAGGCTCAGACTTCTCCTGAGCAACTCGAGGGACACCAGCCTCAGTCTCTGCCCTGGGTCACCTTTGGGGGACACACGTGCCGGTGCTAGAGGCTTCCTTTGGACTGGAGAGGGGAGCTGCCCCCTCCGTGCCCTCACCTCCATGCCCTACCCCAGCTCCCTCCTCCCTCAGTTCTTTAGCTGAGTTCTGTAAAGCACAGCTCTGCTTCTGTCTCAGCCAGAACAAGCATCTGCCTTTTGGCTTTCCGAGGTGCTGGGAGGGAAAAAGGCAGAGCCGAGTTCTGCATGCCTTGGGCGGACCGTGGGGAGGGGGTGCTGACTTATTCAGGTGGAGGATGCTTTCTGCTGTTAGTGCGTCAGGGCTGGGGAACTTCTGTCGGGACATCCAGAGGCCGTGAGGTGATTGCGGCTCCGGTTTTGGTCCTTCCATCAGCACTCTGGAGTCAGAGTCCCACAATGTCAGTTTAAGTCCTCGCTTCTGCCCCCGGCTGGCTCTGTGACCTCTCCTCTCAAAGGGAGGCGGTTCTACCCGGGGACCTTTAAGACCTCCTCCAGTTCTATGTCTCCTTTGCTGTACCTTCCTCCAGCTCAAGTCACTCACCACGGGGGTTCCTCGAGGTCTGTCCAAGGTCTCGGTTCCCTCCGAGTTCTCTCACTTGGCGATCTCGTCAGCTCTCACGAGCTCAGTTATCATCTAATAGAAACCAGAGAGTGAGTTTGCCTTTGGATGTCCATCAGTTGGAGAATGACTAAGCTCTGGTATATGAAGGTTATGGAATGTTATTGCTCTGTAAGAAATGACCAGCAGGAGGAATACAGAGAGGCTTGGAGAGACTGACATCAACTGATGCTGAGGGAAATGAGCAGGACCAGGAGATCGTTGTACATGGCAACAACTAGATTGTGCAACGTGCTCTTCTCAACAATGAGATGATTCAGGCCAGTTCCCTTGGACTTGGGGTGGAGAGAACCATCTGCACCCAGAGACAGGATTGTGGGGCCTGAATAACACAGGTTGTTGTTTGCTTCCCCTCCCCCCATTTTTTTTCCTTTTTGATCCAATTTTTCTTGTGCAGCATAATTATGGAAATGTATAGTAGAATTGCACGGGTTTAACCTATATTGCATTACTTGCCATCTAGCTATGCCCTAACCCTAAAATATATGCCTCCTGACTCTAACCCTAAATGCATTCCAGACTAACCTTAACCTGACTCTCGAGCTATTTTGTAGCTTTTTATTTTCAAAAAAATATGTATAGATAGTTTTTAAACATTCACCCTTGTAAAACCTTGTGTTCCAAAATTTTTTCTCCTCCCTTTGCCCCACCCCCTCCCTTAGATGGCAAGCAATCCAATATATTTAAAACATGTACAATTCTTCTATGTATATTTCCACATTTATCATACTGCATAAGAAAAAACAGATCAAAAAGGGGGAAAAGTGAGGGAAAAAAACAACAACAAGCAAACAACAACAGAAAAGGTAAAAATACAATGTTGTGCTCCACATTCAGTCCCCATGGTCCTCTCTCTGGGTGCAGATGACTCTCTCCATCCCGAGTCCATTGGAATTGGCCTGAAGCACCTCACTGTTGAAAAGAGCCACGTCCGTCAGAATTGATCATCACGTAATCTTGTTACTGTGTGCAATGTGCTCATTTCATTTAGCATCAGTTGAGGTAAGTCTTTCCAGACTTTTCTGAAATTATCCTCCTGATCATTTCTTATAGGACAATAATATCCCGTTCCATTCATATACCATAATTTATTCAGCCATTCTCCAGCTGTTGGGCATCCACTCAGTTCCTTGCCACTACAAAAAGGGCTACACTTTTGCACATGTGTCTCCTTTTGTCTTTTTTATAATCTCTTTGGGATACAGGCCCCATAGAGACATCACTGGATAAAAGGGTCTAAACAGTTTGAAAGCCCTTTGGACATAGTTCAAATTGCTTTTCAGAATGGTTGGATCATTTCACAACTTCACCAACAAGGTATCAGGTCCCAGTTTTCCCACATTCCCTCCAACAATTGTCATTATCTTTTCCTGTCATCTTAACCAATCTGAAAGGTGTGTAATAGTACCCCAGCATGGTCTTAATTTGCATTTCTTTTATCAATAGTGACTTAGAGCAATAAAAAAAGTATTATTAGACTTCTTAAAAAATAAATGATAGAAAAGACAAAGTACAAAAAATGTTTTTAAATTAAAAAAAGAAAAAATAAATGTGCCATGAAAGTCCTTACACCATGCTTGGCATAGAGAGGCGGGAAAATGTAAAAACCAGAAGGAAACTACAATTCTTATTTGCTTTCCTGAGCTTGTAGGTTCACAATTCACTCGCCTTCCACTTCAGACTCAGATTCTTCTCCTGCATTCTTGAGCCACTTGACAATTTTTTTCATTTGCTCAAGAAAGACACTTTTCCCCTTTGCTGCACGGTACATCTTATACCACTTCAAAATGAAGAAGAAGCCAAGTCAGCATGGTCAGTTTGTTTTCTCTCAGTCTCTGAAAAACCCTTTTAGAAAAGCTGCGGCTTCTAAACTTCTTCCTCAAATCCCTTCCCAAGGTATTTGTATCGTTGATTAACTTGTTGAATACCTGAGCAAAGGTGAGCATGGTCTCTGTAAATACACAGCCATTCATACACACTCTGTCCCCTGCCAGTGCATCCCCTGGGGCCAGCGTGCTGCCAGCCATCAGAATGTCAAGAACTGTTCCTCCATATCAGCCATAGTCTAGTTTTGCCCCAGGAGTGGAGTGGAAGTGTCTGATTCGCGGCTCCAGCAGGGATGAGATGGGCTCCCCAGAATCTCTTGTAGATTGTACGTATCTTACTATTGAAATGTAAAACAGCTTCTTGGGGCAGGATGGGCCAGCCACCCCTAGACGTTCTCCATAAGGTGGGTCCCCAGAAGAGCTGGCCCTCCCCAAAAAAGGTTTCCCTTCCTTGCCTTCTCTTTGGTTTGGCCTCACAGAGGTAAGATGGCCGGCTCTCTCCCGCTTCTGGCGAGTCACAACTTGTTGACCAAACCGGACGGGATGAGGAGGGGGCCCATCTCATTGCCAGTGTTGAGTAGTAGTTCTTCTGTGGCCATCAGCAGTGTCTCGAGGGTCTCACTTCTGTCGGGACATAGTCTTGCTGACCCAGATTTCAGCTCCGCTTATTTCAGGCAGCACGTGGGCCAGGGTTCCTCGCTGGGAAGCCAGTGCTGGCACTTGGGTGACATTTGCCTCCATGTGGGATCCCAGTGACCCATCCCGATGCCCTTCTGTTTCCCATTCTAATGGGTATCATCTGATCTCCACAGCTCTTCCTCCTCGCGTCGTCCTCCAAGATTGCCTCTGATTGATTCTGTGGGTGGTTCTTGTTCACATGCCAACCCCCGTTAAATTGTACTCTCACAGCTTGACCTGGCGCCTTCCCTAGAAACCCTTAAGAAAAGCTTCCTGTTGGGTGATCACGAGTCTCTCCTCGCTGCCCAGTTCCTCCAACCCCTTGTTGCCCCCGTGTCCTTCCAGGTCATAGGCTTCTAGTTAAAGCTGGGGGAAGCCGTCTGGTCTGGCTTCCTCATTTGACAGGTGCAGAGACTGAGGTCCCCAAGAGGGCCGAAGGAGCCCCAGGTTCCACTAAAGGGACAAAAGCAGGATTTAAACTCTGGTTATTTCTAACATAAAGTCGTAAGGATCAAATGTGATTGTGTGGAAAGCCGGGGCTTCCCACTTTAGAGCTCCTGTTTCCTTCTCTAATCCCAGCCTCCTGTCTCAACAGGACTAGAATTCCTTCTCAGGCCCCAAGGAATCTTCACTGGGCCATGAAGTGAGAGGAGTAGCTCTGAAGTCATCTTTATGCCTTTCCTCTAAGGGCTTCTTTTTTTCTTACTTTATTTAGTTGTTTTTTTGTTTGTTTTGTTGTCTTTAATGAACAAGCACTTTTTCTTTTCTTTTTTTGTTATAGCTTTTTTATTTATAAGATATGTGCATGGGTCATTTTTCAGCATTGACAATTGGAAAACATTTTGTTTCAACTTTTCCCCTCCTTCCTCCCACCCCCTCCCTTAGATGGCAGGTAGTCCCATACATGTTAAATATGTGAAAGTATATGTTAAACACAATATATGTATACATATCCATATAGTTATTTTGCTGCACAAGAAAAATCAGACTTAGAAATAAGGTAAAAACAACCTGAGAAGGAAAACAAAAATGCAAGCAGACAAAAACAGGAGTGGAAATGCTGTGTTGTGATCCACACTCATTTCCCATAGTTCTTTCACTGGGAAACACTTACTTTTCTCTCCCATCCCTCCCTTCTTTATTTTCCTTCCGTCTATCAGTATTGAGCACCTACTGGGTACCAAGGCAGGATGCTAGGATGGAAAGACAGAAGTACAAAGAAGGAAACAACTCTTGCTCCTAAAGAACTTGCCTTCTACTTGGGGAGGGACCATGGGGAAGTCTGTATGGCAAAAAATTAATAAATGTGAGTGTCATCTTCCGTCTGAGTGAAGGAGGCAGCTCAGATTTTACAGAGGTGGAAAACAAAATGGAGCTGTTGCAAGAAAAATCTCTGTTAGGACTTCCCCCTAATCAGAATAAGGGGGCAAAAAGGAGCTTCATGGGCCAAGTCCCCAAGCTCAGGCTGCTAAAGACAGATTTCTGTAAGTAGAGAAGGCCTTTGTGCCAGGTTGGGAATCACAAGGGCTGGACTTACTCGCTGGCTGGGTGACTTTCAGCATAGTTAGAGTTAATGTTGGGAAGGGATCTCAAAAGTTTGGGGTCACAGACCAGTGTCGGGAAGTGTCGCAAAAGAATTTGCAGGCTTGAACCTATATCCAAGTCAAGGGGCAAAGTTTATTGGAATGGTAACGTTAATTGAAGCAGGCTAAGTTCCAAAAGAATTTAGCAAAGGACCCAAGAGAAAAGAGACAGATTTATAGTACAAAGTTGATCAAAGTTTCTTGTAATATATTTGCTAATTTTATGGCTTACAGGCAGGCTTGAGGGGTGCTCTATTTAGTATTGTCTCAGGAACTTGTTTATCCCTGACCAACAGATTATCTGACAGTCAGCAATGTTTGCAGGGCTCTCCTAAGGCCAGAAGACTGAAATCATTCACAGACCGATTGTTAGAACAATAGCATTCTTAGGTCAGAGGGCCTCAGGATCACTGGCATATCTCTAAATCTAAGGGAAGAAAGATATTTCTAGGCCAGAGGACTTTTATGATCATTGACAGACAGATTGCCAGAAAAATAGCACTCCAAGGGTATGGGGACACCTCGAGATCACAGATTCCAAAGCCAGAAGATTTTAGAGTCACTGATAAAACAGAAGCACCCCAAGGTCAGGGGGACCTCCCTAGTGCTGTCTCCCCTAGAAACTACACTCCTCTATTGGAGGCCAATTCTGGAGGGGATCTCTGGTGAGAAGGGTCCCTGGGCAGCCCCTCGCCTTACAGAGGCCCGTCCCATATCCTTGGCAGAAGCAGGGTGGGGTCAGGCAGGTCACAGAGTTCCCCCCAACAATTCAGCACTGGCCGTTTCAGTCGTGTTTATTCTTGGTAACCCCTGTGGTGTTTTCCTGGCAAAGAGGATGACACACAGGGTCAAAGCTAGTCTGTGCCTCATGGAGATGAGGCTTCCTGACTCCAGGCCTGGCGCCCTGGGCACCCCAGTGCCCCCTTGCTGCACTGATCAGTGGCGGGAGGCGGGTCACTCAGCGAGTGCCAGTGCTCTGGCTGTTGTCCGTCATTGTGCAGCAGCAGAGTCTGCCATTCTCCTTCTGGACTGTAGATGGCATTAGAGCTCACTGAAAATGCCAGCCTTCCCTCCTCTGTGCGTGCATGTGATCACATGCCAATCAGCCCCACTGGGACTGGTGGCAGAATATGCAAGTCACCGCCAGGGCACACAGAATGCTGAAAGGTCACTAAAATAAGGCTGGGAATCAGAGTCTTTGGAAACCTTGCAGAACTGCTGGAGGGATTGTCCTTGTCTGACCTTCTGTGCCATGCTGTGCACAGTGACTCTCTGACCAGCTCAGTCCCCTGCTCAGAAATCTCAGCTGGCTCCCCAGGGCTGGAGGGGGAACAGGGGACTGCAGGGCTTGGCTCCTGGCGACTGGACACTCCTGCAGGGCAGGGACGGCCTTTTGCCTTTTGTATCCACATGATGCAGAGCACCTTTTCATATGACTATAAATGGCTTTGATTTCTTCATCTGAAAATTGTGTGTTCATATCCTTTGACCATTTATCAGTTGGGGAATGACTTGTATTATAAATCTGAGTCCTTTATATATTTTAGAAATGAGGCTTTTATCAGAAACACTGGGTGTAAATTTTTTCCCTAGCTTTGTGCTTCCCTTTTAATCTGGGCTGCATTGGTTTTATTTGTACCCAACCTTTTAAATTTAATATAATCAGAATTATCCATTTCATAATGTTCTCTGGTTTTTCCTTTGACTAAAATTTCTCCCTTGTCCAGAGATCTGAGAGGTAGTCTATGCCTTGTTCTGCTGATTTACTTATAGTATCACCCTTTATGTCTAAATCATGAACTCATTTCAACCTTATCTCGCCTAACCAGCCTTCTGCCCTGTTATTTACCTCTGGATAGCTATAGATATGTCTCTCTAGTGGTGGAAATACATACACACGCATATTATATATATATTTATGTACATATATATGGGGAGAGAGATGGAGATGTACTTGAGTGCACACACATGCATAATATCTTTAATTGTAGATATACGTGTATGCTTGTCTGTGTTTCCCTGGTACAAGGTAAGTTCTGGGAGATGAGGGATTTAGCCTTTGCCTTTGTACCCCCAGTACCCAACAAAGTCCCTGACACATAATAGGCACTTCATAACTGGTGAATTATTGCTTGACAGAGAACTGGAAGAGACCTTAGAGACCCACTAGGCTGCCTCCCTAAAACATGCACACTTCCTACCACATCTCCTGAGTAGTCATCCAGTCCTTGCTTCAAGACTTCTAGAGACAGGCGGCTCACTACCTCACAAGGAAGCTTATTCTTTTTTTGGGACTATTCTAATTGTTTAAAACAAAATCTTCCTTATACTGACCTGCAAAAAAAACCCGGAAGAATATTTTTTGCTCTTGAGTACTATGGCACTATGGCATCCAAGAAATTTTAGATAAAGAATCTCTCCAAGAGATCCTTTGCCGTTCAAAGGAAATTCCCAGAAATCCCAGACTAGAAATTCCCCACAATGCAAAGTGGGGAGAAAAAAAATCTCAGAGGATGAATCTCCATATAGTTAGTGATTACCAAAAAAAAAACAAAAAAAACAAAAACAACCAGTGTAACAGTGACACGGAGTGGCTGCTTCCATTGATAGTGCTCACACCTCTCATCTGGACTTGGAGACAGACAGCTTCTCACTTGCTGGGCTGGCTTGATTGCTCTAATTTACTCTCCTGCTAGTAGGACCAGTTTCCCCATCACAATGCAGTTACTGTCAATTCTCTCAATTTTCAAGTTCTCTATTGAGGAGAAATAACACTCCTGTATTCACCACTTCAGTTCTTGAGCTCCCACCAATATATTTCTAAGGATACAATAGATACTGTAAATAATAATGCTTTTAGATCTTAAACATAACTTTACTCAATAAAGTAAGAGAAATAAAATATATTGATATATTTTTAAAATGCATAAATAATTAATACATCATAATTCACATGTAAATCTAGATCCCATTCCTACTAATTATTTACCAGTAGGAAAAAGCTCAGCGAGGCTCCTGTCCTTTCTGCCCACCCCTAATGCACTCAGGTATCGTTCACATGTTCCTTTAGAGAGGTGGCAGGGAAAGCGAGATGCTCAAACTAATTCATGCTCTTACTAAGTAAGAGGAGCACCTCTCTTAGTCCTGCCAAGTACTTTTCCACGATAAAGAGGATGCTTCTTGGTCTAGATGAATCTCGGGTTGGTGAGCTCTTTGGGAGGAGGGAAGGAAGCCTTCCTTACGGCTGTTAAATCATACTGGTCCTGATTCAAGATTGACCGTGGGATCCTGACTTTCCCAAGATCCTGCAGCCCACAGAGAAGTCCTCCAGCCCTTTGGAGACTTGAGTAAGAAATCTGTTACATACCAAACTGGGCAGGTTGTTTTATTCCAAGGCACTCTTTTAGGGCAAGCAGTGAAGCTTCTTAAATAGGGCAATGGTGTGGTCAGACAATACCGGCTGGGTGACTGTATGTGGTGCCTTCTGGTATTCCTTCTTCTGCAAGCTCCAAGCCCCGAGTCAGGGGCTGGGGGTGGGGTAGACAGCCACTCCTCAGGGTTCTTGGTGGTCTCTGTTAGAAATAATCAATAGAAATGATCTTTCATCATCAAAGGGACGCCTGCTCCCTGGATGTGAGATGTTGATGGAAACAGTGATGGGAAGATCCAGAGGCTCCCTGTGATGGAGCCCGAAGGAAGAAAGCTACAGTGGCCATCAGCTCTCCAGGCTAATCAGACTTCTAGATCTTGTCTTCAGGGGGAGGGAGGAGAGATTGGGTGGCTCTCAAACTTATCTGTGTAAGAGGAGAGATTGGGTGGCTCTCAAACTGTGGTGTGTAAGGAAATGTTGTAGCCAAAATATCGTGACTTAATATCCCAAACTGGGATGGAACCCCATTCGTTAGGACCATTTTGGTCGGGAAGTGGTGGGACATGAACGTGGAGGCTTGGCTGATGTGGATTTCTGTGTCATCAGATCCAGCCTGCTAGATGTGAGTTAGAATTCTGTGGAGTGATCTCAGCCCCTTCCCACTTTAGGATTCTGGGACTAGATTTCAGCCATTAAGCAGATAAGTGGCTTCCAGGATTCTCACATTGAAGATACAAAGAGAAAATCAAGGCCGTCGGAGCCCGGTAAAGTGCTTCTTTTCCTGGGGGTGGAATGTGTTCTCAGAAGTGTATGCACAAGAGATGGGCAGTAGCTGGGGCTCCTGGGACCTTGAAGGAGGCCATGCTTATGGGGACCAGGTTGAAGGGACCCAGGGTTCTAAGAGAAGGAGGTAAGCAGGAAGAGCACCCTCCATGTGGAGTCAGGCTGTGCAAGGGGCTGGGGGCTGGAGATGTCACACTGTGAGTGAGGAAGGGCAAATCGGGGAGTTCGGTAGGAGGCTAAAGTGGAGAATACAGCGGGGGTAATTAGGCTGGAGCCAGAGGGGATTTGATCTTTGACACTGGAAGCCAGGGAGCTTTGGGAAGCTTTTTGTGGCTAAACCTGTTCTTTTAAGAATTTTATCTAAGCTTTTGTGTGGAGAATAGATAGGGGAAGGAAAAGCTGGGATTCATGGAGTCCAATTAGAATGCTATTGCTAAGGCAGCTGCTGTGGATAGACAGCTCAGAAGTCAGGAGGATCTGAGTTCAAATGTGAATGCAAACGTGATCCTGGTGAAGTCACTTAATCCCAGCTGCCTCAGCAAAGAAATAAAGAGAGAAGGGAGGAAGAAACGAAAGGAGGAAGCATTGGAGATGATGTTGAGTAGCAAGATTGACACGTCCTGGCCACTGCTTCACTTTGGGGAAGGGGAGTTGTAGAGAGGCAGCAGTCAAGGATGACCTGAAGTAGTGAGCCGAGGTCAAAGAAAAAGGCCAGCTGGAGCCAGGTTTTGAAGCAATTTCAGTGCTAAGCAAAGGACTTTGTATTTTATCCTATGGGCCATGGGAAGCTATTCTAGAGTAATGAAATGTCAAGATCAGGCCTGTACTTTAGGGAGCCCCGTGTATCGGCATGTACTGGAGGCTGGGTGTGAGGTGGGGATGACTGTTCCCTTCATGGGAGGGGGATGAGATGGTAAGTGCGCAGAGAGCAGAGGTGGATGATGGGCGGGATGGGGCAAGAGAATTGGAAGAGCAAGAGGTGAGAAGGAAAAACTGAATGACTTCTAGATTGAAACTTCGGTAACAGAGAATGGTAATGTTCTTGACAGGTATAGGGAGAAAGTACGGAGTTCTCAATCAAATAAGTCAACATTTATTAGATACCTACTGTGTGCCCTACAAGGGCAGGCAGGTGGATGGCGGAGTGAATCAGGTCCAGGCTTGGAATCAAGAAGAACTGAGTTCAAACGTGACCTCGGGTGCTTAAGAGCGCTGACTCTGGGCAAGCCACTTGGCCTATTTGCCTCAGTTTCCTCCTCTGTAAATGAGCTGGAGAAGGACATGGCAGAGGTCCCAGCATCCCTGCCAAATAAACCCCCAATGGGGTCACGAGGAGTTGGACGTGACTGAAACAACTGAATGACAGCAACGTGGCAGGCACTGTGCCTTTGGGGGGATAAGAAGGAAAAGAGCCTGCCGAGGCTTACAATCTAATGGAGAAAGGACACCAAAACTTATACAAAGCAAGTGGTACAGAGCAAAAATGACAAGTAATTAACAGAGAGAAACCCCTGGATTAAAGGGAGATAAGTAGTTACTGTTATGTAGGTGCCGGTAGGTGCAGGGTTGGGGGGGGGGCATTCCAGGCCCAGGGAGGGCCAGAGAGAAAGCCAAAAGAGGAAGGGACCAGTTGCTGGGAGGCCAGTGTCTCTGGGTCAGAGGGGACCTGTCAGGGACTAAGATATCCAAAACCTGGAAAGGAGAGGAGGGTGTGGTATCGGCAGTGTTGGGAGGCCCCCAGAGCTGTGTATGCATGTGCTTCCACTTCTGCAGGGCTGGGTCAGGCAAGGGAGGAGCTCCAGAACAAACCCAAGGGCCTGAGTCAGGGAGGCCTGGCTGAGGGCAGCACCCTGGACAGCTCCACAGGTCCTCTGCTGGGGTCCCATGCGGGCAGTGAGCTGACCTTGGAGTCAGGCCTTCTTTTTCTGGGGGATGGTGAGTTTCTTCTTCTGAAGGCTCCAAACCCTGAGTCAGGCAGGGGCTGGGGGTGGGGTGGACAGCCACTCCTCGGGGTTCTTGGTGGTCTCTGTTAGAAATAACAGAAATGATCTTTCATCATCAAAGGGATGCCTGCTCCCTGGATGTGAGATGCTGATGGAAAAGTGACAGGAAGAGCCTTGAAGATCCAGAGGCTCCCTGTGGCAGAGCCCAAAGGAAGAAGGCCACCGAGTGGCCGGCCGTCAGCTCTCCAGGCTAATCAGACTTCTAGATCTTGTCTTCAGGGGGAGGGAGGAGAGGTTGGGAGGCTCTCAAAGGGCTCATCAGTGGTGTGTAAGGAAATGTAGCCAGAACAGCTGGAACTGGCATAAGTCACCTCACTGTTGAAAAGAGCCATGTCTGTCAGAACTGATCACTGTATAATCTTGTTGCCATGGACAACGATCTCCTGGTCCTGCTCACTTCACTCAGCATCAGTTTCATGTCAGTCTCTCCAGGCCTCTCTGTATCCATCCTGCTGGTCGTTTCTTACAGAGCAATAATATTCCATAACCTTCATACGCCATAACTCATTCAGCCACTCTCCAACTGGTGGGCAGCCACTTGCTTCCAATTTTTTGCTACCGTAAAAAGAGCTACTACAGATGTTTTCGCACATTTGGTCTATTCCCCTTATTCCCTTATTCCCTCTGGAATACAGGCCCAGTAGAGGCACTGCTGGAACCTCAGCTTCTTCATCTATAAAAATGAGGATAATGATAACAACCCCATTTATAAAGTCCCTTAAGGTTTGAAAACGTCTTTAGGCCACAACCCTGTGAGGTGGGTGCTATTAATATTCTTGATTCAGTGATCTGTCCAAGATTACACAGCTCATAAAAATCTGAAACGTGACTAAATCCCACGTCTCCCCAACTCCAACTCCATGGAATGTTGATGATATCTTCACTAAGAAAGGCACGGTGCTACGGTACCTAAAAATCTGGAGGTCGATACTCAAATCCTCCATGTGCTGCTTTTTAGCTTTGGGATCCCTAGCAAGTACCTAACCTGAGACTCATTTTCTTCATCTGTAAAATGGGAATCATTTTGGTCTGACTTTGTAGTGCTGCTCTTTTGGGGAACTTGCTCTAAGAAGGAGGTCTCAGGAGAGTCTCTCTAGTTGCCCTCTAACCTTGTTAGGGGAGGGGAGGGAACAGATTCTAACCTTTTTGAGAGCAGTGACCAGGTCACATAGATGTCTTTTGTATTCCTAGATGGAGCTTGGCACAAAAGTGAGCATGGAACAGGTACCCAGAAAGGGCTCGTTTGTTGGCTGCCATTGGCCCTCCTGGTGCAGGGAGCTGAGTGCTGGTAGAGTCCTAGTCCCCCAGGCTCCAAACGTTTCTTCCACATCTACACAGTCTAATCAAGACACTTAAAAACACTTAGGGATTTATGGATTTGTTTTATAGGACTTGAGAATTGAACCATAGAACTATTGTTTGAGCAGTAAAAGGGAAAGGGGACATATCCCCATTTTAACATTGGGAAATTTAAAACAAAAGCTAGAAATAAGCTTCAGAGCTCTTCTAAGTTTAGCTCCTTCATTTCACAGATGAGGAAACAGACCCAGGGTCATATGGCAGGTAAATGTTGTCTTCATAAATCCTTAACATATTAAGGATTAACATTAACATTAATTATTAGTTAAATATTAATTAACATTAATATTAACATATTAAGCTTCTCAAGAGTGCCCATGTTCTCTGATCAAATAATACTTCAGGAGATCCCACTTACAGAGAGGGACTAGTATATTTTATAAATATTTTCCTTAGAAACAATTTCATTAATTCCTTGGGATGAGACGGAATGGTTGACTTTTAACCCTCGCTGTGGGAAGGAGTGTTCACCTTGCTGATACACTGACATTTCAAAGCAAAATCCACAAAAAGAATAATGGTTTATGTTCAGCCTTCATTTGTAAAATCCTTTGGAAGTTTCTTTAGGGTAGAGACTATCTTTTTGTCTCTTTTTTATCTCTGGTGCTTAGCACAGAGTCTGGCACATAGTAGGTAGATGCCTAAGGAATGTTTATTATTTAAAAAAAAACAACAACAACAACAATGAAAAAGAGAAGAGTCCCAAACTCCAAAGAAATATGAGCTGCTGGGAGCATGGAGGGAGGGTTACGGGATTCAGAGCTAGAAAGGACCTCGGAGATCAGTTTAACCCTGCTCATCTTACAGAGAAGGAAACCGAGGTCCCCATAAGGAAAAGGCCTGTCCAAAGTCAGACAAATGGAATTTGAGCTTAGGACTTTAGAGCGGCGCTGGCCGAGGTCTCACAGGCAGGCCTGTCCTAGGGAGTTACAGGGGTGGGAAGGAGGCAGATTTTGAGACCAGGTCAGCTGCTCCCTAATTCCATGCTCCAGAGCTGGGACTTTCACTTCTTAGTGCCCAAGAAAAACTGGAAGAGGCAGGTGAGCTCCTGTGTGTCTTATCAGCTCGTTCTTTTCCCATCATCCCAGAGCTCAACCTGGAGGGGAATGCTCTGCGCCGGCTCCCTGATGAGGTCAGCACCCTACAGCACCTCAAGGCGATCAATCTGGCCCGGAATCAGTTCCAGGACTTCCCAGAGAAGCTCACGGCCCTGCGGGCCCTGGAGACCATCAACCTGGAGAAGAATGCGATTGTGGGTGAGTTCTCCCGGGGCTCTCTGTCTGTGAGAGCAGGAGTGGGGGGGGGGGGGCCCGGAGAGGGAAGGAATCCTAAAAGGTCAGCGCTAGAGGCCCCGGGCCAGGTATGTTACAGGTGAGCTTGTCAAACCTTTGCTAACGTGATCCTCCGAGACAGAGAAAGAAAAGCTCTGCCAGACTTCTTTTATGAGACAAATAGTCTTACACCTGAAACTGGGAGGGATTAAACAAAGAAAACAGGACACCAGTTTTGCTAATAAATAAACGAATGTGGATTCAAACATTTTAAGTAAAATCCCAGCAAAAGAACTGGAGATTTCTCTGATTCTCTGCAGAAATACACACGCACACACATCCCTGTACATGTATAATTACGTAACCAAGATAGATTTATAACGAGGTTCAGTGTTAGGAAAATGATGAACATTAACTGTACAAAGAAATAAAAACAACAGGAATGTCTGAGCTAGAGGGGATCACAGGAGAGCCTGTTGAAGCTTTCAGCCTCTTCCCCATCATCGCCACTGGTCTCATTGTATGGAGAGGATCTGGAGGCCTGGGGAGGGGTCCTGACCACCCCCCCAGATCACCCTGTGGCAGAGCTCTGCCCAGAACTTAGACTTGTCATCCGGGACTCGATCTCAAGAAAAGCCTCCGTGGGACTGAAAACGGCTGATGTATAACAGCGTTCTTCCCATTACTTAATGACTGGTGGGATTCAGGGCCACCAGCCTCTGAGGGTTTAAACCTGTTCCTCTCTTTGGGGTTGGGAGACCCCCTGAGAGAGCCACTGGGGTGAGTGAAGGGAGAGCAGAGAGGTGAGACCAGATGGGGAAGGTCTCTGAAATCTGATGGCAGACCCGCTGTCTGTGCCAGCCCTCAGCCTTTGGAGTGCGGGGGGCAGGGGGCCCGCTGGGAAGGACAGCCCCTTCGGAGGAAGTCTCTGGAGCCCGTTTCAAATGGAAGTTCCTTCGGGAGCCGGGAGGAGCTGGCCAATGGGGTCTCCTCCTGACTGTGGACCAGCCTTGGCGGGGCGGCGAGGGATGGCAAGAAGAGCCTTCTTAGCTCCTTTCATCTGCACTTTTTTAACCTGGGGTCCATGAACTCGTTTAACATTTTGATCAAGTCGGTGGGCTTTAGTCCATCAGTGCACATTTAATAAGTGGCTCCTATATGCCAGGCCCTGCTCCACATGCCAGGGCTACAGAGGGGCAGAAAGCAGGCCCTTTAGTCAAGGAGGGGCCAACAGGAACAGCAACGGACAGACAAGATAAATTCAGATTAAATTGGGGCTGATCTCCTCAGCAAGGCTCTAAGACTAAGGAGGATTGGCAGGGCTTCTTGCCAAAGGTGAGACTTAAGCTAAAATGGGAAGGAAACGTGGAGGGAAGGGCAGAAAACAGAGATGAGGGGGGAGAGAATTCTGGACTGGGGACAAGAGGAGATGGAGTCTCCTAGTGCCCCGGAGAGCAGAGCTGGGGGGTACGGCGATGGAGGGGGAGTCCCCGGGCTGCTCCCTTTCTCCCTCCCCCATGGGGTCAGTGGGTCCCACAGCAAGAGTCTCCACGTAGAGAGAAACTGCGTGTGGAGTAGAGAAGGCCCGCACACCCTTCTCTAAGCGTTCAAGGCCTCTCTGATGGCCAGAAGAAGAGCTAGCCTGTCATGGGCGGCCGCCATGGGCATGGCTGGGCCCCAGAGGGAGGAGCTGTGCGGCTGCCCAGCAAACAGCTCGGTCCGTGGGCTGTGGGCTCTGGGTCGGGAGTTTGAGAGCCCAAGTTGGGTTGGAGGGAGGGACCAGAGCCACCTCCTCAGCGGTAGAGGGTTTCTCCTCCTTGGGGACTCTGGGGGAAAGCAGGAGAGGAGAGGAAAGAAGGGGGCACTGCCATCGAGGCCCTGGCCTTGGGGCATTGCTGTGCCTGCTGTGTGTGGTTTGGGCAGGTCCCTCCTCTCTGCATCCTCAGCTCACCCATGGGTGGATGGGAGGGATTACCCCCAGGTGGACAAGGTGGGAGCGGGGCCGGACAGTGGCGGGGGCAGGGGCTCTGGTGCCCACGAGGGCCAGGTGCCCATTGTACAGAGTGAGACAGGGATGAGCACACTGACTCACAGGGCAGAGAGCAGGATGACCTCGGGGTGCCTCTGTCAGAGGCCTGCAGACTGGGTTAACGGAGTACAGCTGGGCCATCTGTGCCTCCCCCAGATGCCCTCCTGGGTCTCTGCCATCCCTGAGCTCAGCACCTTTCTGCATGTCCTGTGCCACTAGGTTGGCAAAGCGGGCAGAACGCTTGGTCTCGAGTGTTCTCAAACACTTAGCTCGGCTGATCCTCATAACTCTGGGCAGCAGGTGCCCAGGTGTGCCCATTTTACAGGTGGAGACACTGCGGCAGGCAGTTAGCAAGTGCCTTGGGCTGGTGGATGGGGCCAGGCCCAGGCCTCTGTGCTGGGGGTGACAGCCCTCACTTCCTGGGCCCATTCTGGGGCCAAATGGAGGGTCCAGAAATCTCCGGGTGCTGGGTGAGGGTCAGCTGGGGGCGTTTTCAGAGACACCCCCTCAGGGCTGCAACCAAGCTCCTGAGTAAAGGTCTCTAGTCTCCAGGGCTCCCCAACACCCCTTCCCCCACCCCCCAGCACAAATGATAATGGCAGTGGTCAGAGATCCTGCGCTCTGGGCCCACGGGTGGGCGGCGGCCAGGGGGAAAGAGCAGAAGGGAGGTCACCCCTCTTCTCCAGAACTCCACCTGTCTGTGGCGGGGCTGTCCCCAAGGTTGGCCAGGCGCAGGTGTCCGGGACAGGTCTGAAGGGAGCCAGTGTGGGACAATGGTACCATAGAGCCCTGCCCGTCCTCCTGAAGGCCTGGAGCCAGGAGAGGTCCCAGCTCAGACCCCGGGGGAGCCTCCCTTCTCTCTGACGCCCTGGTGACCTCACCCTAGTTTGGTTTTCAGTCCCCTTGAGACTCAGTGTCAGCAGGGAGGGCAAGGAGCTCTGGGGAGGGCAGCGCCAGGGGGAGGCACAGCAGGCTGGGCCCCCCTCACTGCCATCTGCTTCCTGATGGCCCCCTTTTCTGGGGAACTGTGGGGGCACTTGTCCCCTCTCTGGGAGGGGGATGGTTATTGAACCTGAGCTGCCTGGCTCTGGGAGATTAAGTGTGGCGACAGCGGGGGGCGGGGGCCCTGGCCGGCCGAGTGGGAGCGCCCTGCCGAGGGGCCTTGGCCGTGTCCGGGCTGGGGGTTGGCCCTGCCGCCGGGCCCGATTCCTGCTCCTCTGGGGCTGGGCAGAGAGGGGGCTCTGTGGGCACTGGGAGCCTGGGCGGCCATTCTTGGCCTTTTTAGGCCAGAGACCCCAGGCAGGCTGCGCAGGCTCCCGGGAGGCCTTCCTTAATGGAGGAAAAAGACTCGTCTGTCGGCCCTGGTAGAGAGGTCCCGCCTTCGTCTCACCGCCGGCTCCCAAGCCTCAGCTTCCTGGCTTGTCAGCGGGCCCTGGACCCTGCTCTGAGAGCCTTTCCTTTTCCTAGGGAGATGTCCGCCGTGCTCGCTTTCCCGCCCCCTTCGCTTCGGAGTCTTTCCCTCCTTTCCCGGCAGTGAGACGTCCTATTACAGGCTCCAGCTCAGCAGGACTGACGTAGCATGGAGCTGACCTCAGGGGTCACTCAGGACCACCTGCCCATTTGGCAGGGGAGCAAACTGAGGCTCTGCGGTGGCCAGGCTCTCAGCTCCCTTTGCTGTCTCCTCTCTCCCCAACAGATGTCCCCGTGGAGAAGCTGGCCGCCATGCCGGCGCTGAGGAGCGTGAACCTGCAGCTCAACCCTCTGAACCCCGAGGTGCGCGCCATCGCCAGGCCCCTCATCAAGTTTGATCTCCTCGTGTCCCCCGAAGGAGCCCAGAGCGATTCCGCCCAGTAGGGGGCTCAGGCGCCACCGGACCGGACCCAGAAGGGCAGAACCGAGGGGCCTGGCACCTGGAGCCTGGCAGGGCCCAGCGGGCACCTCTGGGGGCAAGAGAGGGAGGGTGTGTGTGGGCATGGTGTGTGTGTATGTGGGGGACATGGGGGTGCTAGCATGGCAGCCGGACCCCCAGAGCAGTGGTGGAGGAGGGGCGGGGTGGGGGCAGGGCAGCCCTGAGCTTCTAGCAGAGAGGAGTGGCCGTGGTGGGCTTCTCCCGCCATCCTAGGAAGTAGCTGGGGAGGAGTGGGAACTGTCCTGGGGTCCTCACGGGCTCTGGGCCCTGGCCCCCCACCTGACTGGATTCTGGAAGGAAAGTGCTTCCTCCCTCCCCAGGCCCCTGGGGGGCTGCTGCTCTGGACTCACGGGGTCTTTTCCTGCCAGAGCGCAGCCCCCCAGACTGGTCCTCAAACAGAAAAGGAAACTGAGGCCCTGAGATGGACGTAGCCAACTCACGGGCACGTAGGAAGTGAGTGGCTGGCGGGGTCCCGGGGTCCCGGCTCTGGAGCTGGGGGGTGCAGTCTGGAGGAAACGGGCCCAGAGGGAGCCTGCAGGTGATGCGGCAGGATTTGAACCCGGGACCTCCAGCTGCAGCCAGGCCGTTTCAGCGGCAGGTTGCTCCTCCCTTGCATCCTCCAACCCTTTGGGTTCCAGGGCTGGGAAGTGGACGCCCAGGTGGGCCTGCCGCCCCAGGAGGCCCGGGTGACATGGGGGGCTGCCCCCCAGTCTGGCCTGGGCTCCCCGTTGGCCTCTCCCAAGCTCAGTGGGATTCTACCTCTCTAACATGCCATAGCCTTGTTGTGAACCTCAAAGGAGATCATTCATGAGCATCTATTAAGTGCTTCCTGCGTACCGGACTGTCGGTCCCTGCTCGTGAGTTTACATGAGCACACAGAAGTATATGCAAAATGTATACAAGGTGAATATAAAGTGATGGGGGGGAGCGGCTGGAGGAGGGGCCAGGGAAGGCCTCAGTCAGGAGGGGCCCCAGCATCCACTCCCCACGCCAGGCGCCGTGCCCTGACCGCCAGCGTGCCCGTGAGCTCCGCCTCTTCCCTGGCGCCAAAGGGCGGGCACTGGGTCAGGAGGCCCTTCCCTCGGGCTGCTCGGGACTGCGGCTGCTGTGGGCTCAAGCCCTGGCTCCGGCCTGGTGACCGTGGACAAGTCACGGACTTCTCTGACCCTCAGTGTCCTCCTCTGCAAATGGGAGATCATCACATGACCGGTTCCGAGCTTTGGAAACCTTCAGGTTCTCTAGAAGGGGGAGCTTGGGTCCTGCAGAGCCCATGAGGCAGGGAGGGCAGCGCGCCCCCCACCCAGGTCCCCCTTAGAGACCGCAGGAATGGGCCAGTCTTGTACAACAGAGAATCTGATTGGGTGCTGGGGCGGGGGTGTCACATGGTGAGGAGCGGGGGGACAAGGATGTCCCGGATCCGGGAGGCCTCCCGAGCGTCCGCCTTTGGGCCTGCCGCCCACCCCAGTCTCGGTGCCCCCCATGCCTGCCCCTCCTGGCAGTCACTCCGGAGCGACTCTCTTGACCCGCACACACATGTACACACACAGTCCCTGCCCTTGCCGACCCTGCTGTGCTCTGCCCTCAGTGCCTTCCTCCTGACCACAGACAGAACCTCGGTCCCTTCTTCCTGTGGGCAGGGACCGACCTTTGTTGGGGCCTTTTTCCCCCTCAGTGCCTGGCACAGCACCTGGCACATAGTAGGCCTTTCCTAAGTCCTTGCTGCTTGACTGGCTGCCTTCCCATGTCCACCTCCGCCGCCCCTTCCAGCACCGCCCGCCTTCCCCCACTCCGGGTGCTCCCTCCCCCCACCATCGCCAAGGGCCCATTTCTGTGACCGTGAGCCTCGGGTGTAACTTGAAGGCTGCCATCCTGACTGACCGGGCCAAGCCAGGAGAGGGACTGCGGGATGGGGGCACAGCAGAGGAGGGGGCCGGGGTCAGGGTCAGTCTGCCAGGGCTGAGGGTCAGAGGCCGGGCCAGACGGTTCTTGGATGGATTTCTGCCCCACCCAGGCTTGGAGCCTAACGTGTCACTAAACTTCAGAGAGAGGAACCGAGGGGAAGTGGCCCGTCCAGGACCACGAGTCACGACTGGACTGGCCGGTAGCCCCCTCTGACCGTGGCTGCCCGGCCTTGTGCACAGGATCTCCGTGTTGCCCACCGCCTGGGCACAAGGACGGGACGAGTTGTGCCTCTGGGAAAGGAAATCCCCTCCTCGCTCGCTTCTGGAAACTTGGCCAAGGGCGTGTTTTGGTTAAAAACCGCAAAACCTGCGACTTGTGGCGTGCTTGACTAGTTTTGGGTTTGCAATAAAGGACATGTTGACCTCGGCTGTGCAGTGGCTGGTTTGGGGGGTGCTGTTTTGTGGTATTTTGGCCGCCCATTGGGCGGTGATCCCAAAGCGGACTTTTACCTCTTTGTTTCCCCCAGCACTTCCTACAGAGGCGGCGCATAGTAAGCATTTAATTAATTAGCATTTTTTGGCTGGCTGACTATCCCCGTGGCCCCACGAATCCCACCTGGAAAAGGGGAAGCCTGCACCCTCCCCAAGGCCCGAAACTGGTGGGAGGCTCTTCCTTGGGGTTTGGCTGTCTCCGCTCTGCAGTTTTCCTAAAACACAGATAACTGAAATAAAAAACGCAAATGACCCAGAAAAGGTAAAACACCAAGTCCCTAAAATGGGAGTGGGGGGTTGCTTTAAATCAGAGGCAGCGTGCTCTCTGGGAAGAATAGTGCCTGGGATTCCAGAAGCTTGGGGAAATGTCTGTGGTCAGGGGAATGGATTTGGTCAAGGACTCTTCCCTCCTTGGGCCTCAGTTTCCCTCTCTAGAAATGGGGCCAGATCACATGGCCTCTGTGGCCCCTTGGGGCTATTGCAGTTCTGCAACCCGGCTTGTTCCCTGCCAAGAGGGAATAGGGCACCTTGGCAGTGCTGGGTCCTGAGGGGGGCGGTCAGCCTCTCTGCCCAGGGGTCCTCGGGGCCGTGCAGAAGGCCCCACTTCCTCCTGACAGCCCGGCTCCCCGGGCTACTTCCTGGGCCGCGGCATTTCCCCAAATTCTCCCAGTGTTTCACACTCATCCTCTTCCCCTGATTCTCCTTGCCTCGGGCACTTCCAGAAAATCTTTCAGGAACAGTTAAAACGTTGAAGCCCTGTGTGGGGACCCAGAATCGGAAAAGGAGTCTCTGAGGCCTTGGAGTCTTCCCACGGAAGGCAAGTGGGTCTGGGGCCACAGAGGGGTGGGAGACAGAGCTGGGGTCCAAACTCAGACCCCCGATGACAAATCCAGTGCACGTTTTACTCCGCTGCGCTGCCTTTCCCTGTTGCCAGAGTCTGTTCCCAGGAACCCGAGAGAGCCTTTTTAGCTTTTTCAATGACTTGGCTTTCACGTCTTCCCCCAAGTGCTTCATTGTAGGGTGGAAGGGCCCCTGGGTTCTTGAAGGCTGTGCCACGGGGGTGGGGGTGGGGGGCACGTGAGGGCTGCTCCAGCCGAGCTACCCAAGCAGCGAGGGAAGAGCTGATGGGAAAGGAAGAAGGGAGAGGTGGAGGGCAGGGAGGGAAAAGGGGAGGGAGGGAATGAAGGAAGTCAGGGAGGGAAGAAAGACTGACTTCACCCAACTTCCCTTGGGAAAAGGATGGAGACTGCTCAAGTGCCCATGTCCTGCTCTTGTCAACTCGTCCTTTCTCTATTACGACCGGATTTCCTAGCTTCACAATATTACTGTAGGCTGATGACTCTGGAGGTGCAAGAGGAATTCAGATTCCATCAGAAATTCTCCTTTTGGTAAATTTAAAGACTGATCAATAAAATGATGGTTAGGCAGCTCTTAGTCGAGCTGGAAAGGTAGCTTCTTACAGTGGCTTCTGTAATTGCAAGGTACAAAAAATGCACATTTCTCAGTTGACCATAATTGTATATGGAGAAAAAACAAAAGCAACATAAAAGAACAATTTAGAACATAATAAGGAAAATAAGGCATAAGGGATTTCGGATAAGTAATAAGCATGTGGAGGAGGCAGGATTTAAAGAGAAAATTTTGTTGATCTTTGTTAGGATTACCAGGTGAGAACTCAGGTTGAGTTGACAGTTCTCTGGCTCAGACCTTTGGTTCGGGCCTTTAAAGGGAGTTTACACCTTAGGAATTCTAGGAGGAGCAAGCTCATTGGTTGGAGTACGTCTTCCCAGAAGCCCTTGCGTTATCCCACGCCCATTCTCTGGGAGGATAAAAGAAGGGCTTCTGGGAAACTCAGAACTCAGGTTGTCTGGACAGTGACAAGGTGAGTTCTCACCTGGTAATCCTAACAGATCTTCAGGTCTTCCAAAATGAATAATCAGTGTCCTCCATCTTTCCTCATGATTAGAAGCCCAAGCCATAGAGGCAGGCCCCTACAATCAGGTCAGTCTCTGTTACTGTCTGACTACCTGTTGTAGAAGCAGCCACATATCCATGACAGCTTCTTAATATACAATTGTGCTTCCTTCAGACAGATCTGAGATTTCTACCACGTCCACTGCAAACTATGAACTATTCCCTCATCTGACCCTGGGCCAAAAAGAAGGAAAGGGAACTACAGCCCCACAGTTCTCGTTCAGAGGATAAAGTAGTTTCCTTGTCCATGTGGAAATCAAATGAGATAATATTTGTAAAAGCACTTAACATAACCCCTGGCCCATAGTAGGTACTCGAAAACAAATGCTTACTCCCTTCCTTTCTCCCTTTGTGTCCAAATATGTCTCACTCGTTTCTTCCTCTTTTCACATAACTTAGCCTACAGCGGGGAGGAATTTAGAGGCCATCTGATCGGAACCCCTGGTTTCATGATTTTTATTTTGAGAACTAAGGTTCAGAGAGGAAAGAGATTTGTTTCAAGTCACACCGGCAGAAAGCATCAGAGATAGAATTCCCACCCAGAACCTCTGACCTGTACAATGGAGCTTTTCCCTAATACCTCCTTCTTAATCTCTTAATTATCAAATTACTCTTTAGTAATACTTAGTATATTCAGAAGAAGTCTAGGCCTTCTCCATCCTGCTTCTTTCTTTCCCCGCTCACTTTTCATTCCTGAACCTCTACATCAAAACTGTGGATCACCTGCTGCATGCCCTGACCACTTTAGAATATGTATGTTACTATAAGCTATGTATATCTAAGGCTGAGCATATGGAAGGCACTTAATAAATGCTTGTTTGCTGCCGGAGTAAACTAAGGCCTGAAGGTGGTCAGTGCCTTGACCAAGACCTCAGCAACAGTTAAGAACAGCCAGGAAGCGAGATCTGGGGTTCCCACGTCCAGTCTAGGACATTCTCCATGTGCCCCTTGTTAGATTCTCAGCTCCCTGAGACCAGAGTGTCATCGGTTTCACTCTCTTGTCCCTTGGTGCTACCTAGAGTGCTTTCCTGCCTGCCTGGGCGCTTCATCACCTTGAGCTGATTTGGCTAAGCTTGTCAGCAAAGCCTTCAGACCCTTTATAGATACTCAGTAAATAGATTTAGCCTCTCTCCCCATGGGATGCGCCGTTCCCAGAAGTGAGTCAGCCTGTTACGGAGCTCTTCATCTGAAAAGTGGGGAGAGCAATTCTTTCCCCTTGCTTTGCTGAAGAACTTACTAATACATCCATAAACATGCCTGCAAATCAAGCAGCCCTGCGAAGCCAAGAAGGGGAAAGGGAGCCGCTTCCTTCCTTCATTGTGCCTCAGAGAGTGTCTCCTCTATCACATTCTGCTCTGTGTGTGTGTGTGTGATCCTTTCAGAGATTTAGGCACTAGGAAGGACCTTGGAAGCCAGCCCCACCAACCCCCTCATTTTACAGATGAGAAAAAAGTCTGGAGATGAAATGGCTGACCCAAGATCTCTCGAGAAGTGGCGGTCAGAATTATTTTTTAATAAAGTTTTTTTTAATTTTCAAAATACATGCATAAATAATTTTCAACATTCACCCTTGCAAAACTTTGTGTTCCCATTTTTTCTTCCTCCCTTCCCCTCATTCCCTCCCCTAGACGGCAAGTAATCTAATCCATCAAACATGCAATTCTTCTATACATATTTCCACTGTTGTCATGCTGAACACAAAAAATCAGACTAAAAAAGTAAAAAAAAAAAATGAGAAAGAAAACAAAATTTAAACAAACAACAAAGAGAGTGAAAATCCTGTGTTCTGATGCACACTCAGTCCCCACAGTCTCTCTCTGGGTGCAGATGGCTCTCTCCATCACAAGTCCTTGGAACTGACCTGGATCCGCTCAGCGTTGAAAAGAGCCTTGTCTGCCAGAATTGATCATCATATCATTTTGTTGCTGTGTACAATGTTCTCACTTCACTCAGCATCAGTTCCTGTCAGTCCCTCCAGGCCTCTCGGAAATCCTCCTGCTGATCGTTTCTTACAGAACAATAATATTCCGTAACATTCATATACTGTAACTTAATCAGCCTTCTCCAAACGATGGGCATCCATTCAGTTTCCAGCTCCTTGCCAATACAAAAAGGGCACCCAGAACTTTAACTCAGACCCTCTGTCTCTAAGTTCTGTGTCCCTTTTACCAAACCATGGTTTTTTTTGTAGGGGTCCTGTTGTACCCTACTAATCCATAAACCCCTTGAAAGCAGACTTGAGATCCTTTTTCATCTTTGTGTGCTCAAGGAAGCAAGTGCCTGTGCGTTTTTGTAAGGGAGTATCTTATGGAGAACTCCCAGTACGGAAGCTCCCTCTACCACATGTACTTCTCCAGGATAGTGGCAAAAATCTTTGGCAAGTATGAATTTCCCTCTTTTATGCCTTAATTGATAATAGTCATAGAGTGAACAAATCAACATCTCAACACTGCACAGTTCTGTACCAAATGTAAAACAAAATCCACCTGGGTTCACAGTATCAACTCCACGAGTGCAGGATGGAGGAGTTATGGCTAGATCCCAGGTAATGTGATAAGAGGAGGTCTTCAGGCTCTTTCAAAGTTAACACTGTTGCACGGCAACCTAAAAGTCAGGGCAAACAGGCTATATTAGGGAAATGGTGACATAAAGAAGAGGGAAATGCTGGTCTCAGGGTCCCACACTTTGGTGAGATCACAGCTAGGGAACGGTTTCAGCGGCGAGCACCATATTTTAGAAAGGTCATGGACAAGCTGGAGAATGACCACAAAATGACCAGAATGGGGAAGTTGATGACCATTCATGTAAGGAGAAAGCAAAGGAATTAGGGATGTTTAGCTCAGAAAAAAAGACTGAGGGATTGGGGGTAGGACCTGAGAACTATCCCCAAATATTTGCTAAGTTATCGCATGGGAAACTTGCCCTGCCTGGCCCCATGGAGCAGAGCAAGGAGCTGCTCGAAGCACAGCAGGCAAATTTCAGCTCACTGGGAGGGGAAACTTGGACTTGGGTTAGGCTGCATCAGGAAGGAATGAGGTTCCCCTCAGTCAGGCATGAACCAGCTGGTCTCTTGTGATGGATGTTGTGGGGGGAACTGATGTCCCAGAAACAAGTTGGACTACAGGACCTCAATTCTAAGAAAATCTGGGGAAATTTTAAAGTCATGAAACACCAGCATAGAGGCAAGTCTGTAGTGGAAATCTAGCTCCCTCTAAAAAGCGTTTTGTAAGGAGGAATGGCCGCAGTAGAATATTCACGAGAGCTGATGGTTAAATTTTCATTGTGAAAATCTATAAGAATACAACTCATTCCCCAAGTGATCAAAGGATATAATAGGCAATTTTTAGATACATCAAAATATCTCTGAAAAATACTGCTCTTAATCATTACTAATTAGAAAAACACAAATTAAAACAATCTTTGGATCATTTTATACTTATCAGATTGGCTAAAGTGATTGAAAGGAAAGTGACAAATATTAGAGGGGATGTGGAACGAGTGTGGACCACTAATTCCCTGTTGGTCGAACTGTGAACTGATCCAACCATTTTGGAGAAAAATCTGGAATTATGCCCAGAGAATGATGAAACTGCTTGTGCTCTTTGACCCAGCAATAGCACCACTGGGTCTACTTCCAAAAATATTTAGGGAAAATAAAAAGTACCTGCATGTTCTGAGATATTTATATAGTTGCTTTCTTTGTGGGGGCAACGACCTGGAAATTGCAGGGATCCTTGTCGGTTGTGGAGTGACTGAGCCAGATGGGGTATGTGATTGTGATAGAATTTTATTATGCTATAAGAAGTAATGAACTCAGTTAACTTAGAAAAACATAAATAGACTTGCAAAAAACAATGAAGAGCAAAATAAGCAGAACCAAAAGAATGTTATATAAAACAGTAATATCATTTTAAGAAACTTTGAGTGAATAATATACTCAAGTTAACTATAAAGGATATATGAAGGAACATGCTATCTGCATCTAGAGAAAGAAATGATAGATATATGTATAGAATGATTTTACATGTATATATGTGTGTGTGTGTGTGTGTGTGTGTGTGTGTATACACATACACATTTGTATCTAATGATAGCCGTTTGTAGGACCAGGGCAGGGAAGGAAGAAGAAAAAGGGGAAAACACCATGAAATGTGGTAATAAGTTTAAAAAGAATAGCAAGCTGTACATAATAATTTCGATTGCAATCATCTTTTTTATTATGCTATATTATGGAAATGCTTGTTTTATTCCATAAATTAAAATGAAGAAATAATTTTCAAAAATAAATTTCATTGTGAGCTTTTATGCCTTGGAAATCAGCAAATACTATAAGTCAGAATTTGACAGTTTTTTTATTGATTGTCTGGACTTAGAAAATGATGGAGAAAATGCTAACAAACAATTCAGATTCAACTTAAAAGTGCATACATGGTTTTCCCTGTAGAACTGGTAGTTAAATATTTATCAAGTTGCTACTGGTTAGAAAGCTGAACATTTATGAGAAAGTGAACTTGAGCATTCTGGGGCAATGTAGAAAGGGAACGTAAGAATGAAGCAGATTAAAGGGGGAAAAGTCCAAGCCCTGCTCCCAGGAGAAAATGGGAGCTACTCAAGGTATAAGAGTGTGTATATAGAGGAAGGAGCCCTAAATTTGCACTGCAAGGCCATGGATTTGAACCCCAGCTTTGCCACTTCCTATGGCATGGCTCTAATCAGATTATGGCCCCCTTCAGACCTATAAAATGAGAGGGTTGGACTCAATGGCCTCAAAGAGCCTTCTAGCACATTTTGAGCAAAGCCAGGATTTGATGAAAATGAGAAATTGAAATTCTGACAGGGATGCTTTCAATGAAGACGGGTGGCTTTGAAATTCAGAAAATTACCCTAATGTCTAGTAATCATGCTGAGCTCTGAGATGGGCAACTATATCAGCAAAGTCTGGGTCAAAACTATAGTTGCTGCAGAAATTTTCTTAAGGTCACTGAGGCCCTTTGTTGGTCAGGGCCTGGGGGCCAGTCCTTGACAGAATTATGGGTCTGCAAGAACAATACAGGCTTTGGAACTGGGAGGGACCATAGGGCAACCCCCTCGGTTTTATAAAGGGGGAAACTGAGGAGATTGAAGATTTGTCCAAAGTAACGAAAGGCAGGACCGGATCCAGAATGATTTCTACTTTACCAGACTGAAACTTGCCTAAAGTCATTGAGCAGATAAGTGTGACTATCAGAATTCGAATGCAGCTCTCCTGGCTCCAGACCTGGCGCTCTATTCCCTGCAGAGCCTGTTAATGGAGTCAGAAGAGACCTCAGCCGGGAAGCAGCAGGGCAGTGACTCCCAGTCGGTCAGTCTGTGAGCATCTATTAGACACTGACTGTTTACTAAGCTCCATGCTAGGAACTAGAGCCAAGAACAAAAGTTTCTTTTTCAAGAACAATCTGTCTGTTGGGCTGACAGTATCGGTGAGGTCCTGAGCAACTGGGGAGATGGATGGGATGGCTTCCTGGGGGAGCAGGAAAGAGCATGGGAGGGGTCAGGGCAGCCTCGTAGTCCCGCCCTCCCTGAGACACCCCAGGAACGTCAGGGTCCCCATCAGTGGGGAAAGAACTCACAAGCTCAGTTTGTCTGCAAGTAAAGGAATAAAGATTCATCTCCCTGCTGACAGCAGCCTAAGCTCCAAAAGAATTTAGCAAAGAATCAGGAGCAAGAAAATAGATTTATAGGAAAAGTTAGAGAGACCGGGTGTTTCATGTCCCTGGTGGCGCTGAGGAGCGGTCTGGGGCGCCCCTCATTATTGTCTCAGAAACCGTACCACTGACCGTTGTCTGGCGGCCATGATGCTTGTGGGCCTGTGGCGGCCCAAGGCCAAGGACCTTAGAGGACTGACCAGCAGGTTGTTATCCGACAACCAGCAACGTTATCACCGCATCTCCCCTAGGAGGTAGGGGACGAAATATATCATTTTTAACTGCATCTTCCCAAGGGGGGGTTATTGCTACATCTCCCCTGGAAGCTGCACCCCATCAGGGGCTCCCCTTTCTCCTCGTTGAGTGTGAGTGCCACTAGGGAACTGATTTTTTCCACCATTAATTATTAAAACTTGTGTCCTCGCCATGTGCTCTCCCAATTCTGTTTCATATTCACTATTCCCGGTGTCTGTTGTATCTCTTCATTTTGTCTGTTGCCTCTTTTCCTAAATAAACCCCTCTTTTGCCAAAGAGAATGGCCACATGCCCGAACCCCCACATTTGGTGCTTCCACGTTTGGGGCTTAAATCCCAAATCCATCTCTGGAGCCGGCGCTGGCTCTCCTAAATCCCAGAGTTTGACTCCATAAATCGCCTCAGCGTGAGGTAAAGGAAAGGCTTTCAGGGAGAAGGGCCAGTAGAAAAGGAGAGACTGGAAAAACATGAGAGAAAAGCAGGGAATGACGGGAGAAGCTCCTGAGAGATGGAAGAGGAGGGGATGGGATCCAATGAGAAGTGGAGGCAAGGAGGAGGGTCCCGAGACGGGATAAAGGGCTGACGACTGGAGGCTTGTTAGGTTTGGAGGCGAGCAAGAAGCAGCGAGTAGGCAGTGCTTCCCACAGCTAAGAACTGTGGAAGCCAACACGATGCCCTGCCCTCCAGGCTCTTACATTCTAATGAAAGGAAGGGGAGGAGTGACCTGGCAGGCTCAATTTTGAAGGGTCTGAGATGGGTCAGGTGAGTAACTGACATCCCCTTTCCGGTAAAAATGGCAGCCTTCCTTTGATTATGGTCCCAGAAGTGGAAGTGGGAAGGGATGGAGGAGAGAGAACACTCACAGGAGGGCCTCGAGTTGTTTTTTTATTCATGTCCAGCTCTCGGGGACCCCGTGGGGGGTCTTGTTGACAAAGATACAGAGACAGTTTGTCATTTCCTTCTCTAGTTCATTTTACAGATGAGGAAACAGAGGCAAAGTTAGCAAGGAATACAATATGGCCTGGCAGATGAGCAGTTTAAGTTAGTCGTCACTAGGAAGGGCAGGGTTGGGGGCTCAGGGCAGGGGTGCTCCCCCAGGAAAGACGGAGTTTTCCAGAACACGGTTCTTGATCTGAGACCAGCCGCTGCATTAGCAGGAAGAAGATGCCCAGAGGTTAAAATAGAGAAGCAGCCTTGGTCTTCTCAATAAAATAGGAGGGCACGCCATTTGATTTGGAAGGTCGCGGTGGAACGGGGGACTTAAGGAAGAGTAGGTTTAGAAAGGCCACTTCATAGTGGACCAGGGAAAAATAAAAGGAGTTATTGTTGAGTCATTTGTCAGCTGTGTCCATCTTGCTGTGACCCCATGTGTGCTTTTCTTGGCAGAGATACGGGAGACGTTTGCCATTTCCTTCCCAATAGTATTTTATTTTTTCAATGACATATAAAGATGGTTTCAGCATTCTTTTTTTTTTTTTTTTTTTTGGTAAAATTTCATGTTCCAAGTTTTCTTCCTTTCTCCCTTATCTCCCCTTTCCCCAGGACAGCAAGCAATCTGGTACAGGTTAAATATGTGCATCCTTACCTTCTCCGACTCATTTTACAAATAAGGAAACAGAGGCAGAAGAGGCCACGAGCCAAATGGAGTGAGAACTCGTAGGAGATACAGGAGGAGGGTTTTTTTTTTTTTTTTTTTTTTTTTTTTTTTTTTTTTGCCATTTTCTGCTACAGTCTAGAAGTTTGGATTGGAGAAAATTAGCTAGATGGTGGGCATGGCCCCGAGTTGAGTGCCAGTCGGGTGGAAACATTAGAAGGACAAGGAACTAAGTGATTCAAGCGCACAGAATGGTACCTAGTTCGGCTGGTTCGTTAGGGGCCATTCCAGCTGTCCCTGAGGAGAGCGGCCCTCGGCTAAGGGTGTGGAGTCCTCCCTCACTGGAGGTCCCTGAGCAGAAATGACGCAGCTCCCAAACAAAGATCGGACGAGTCCCTTCCAGCTCTGAGATTGTGTCTGGCTGGGGCCTCTCTTGGCCCCCAGTGGGCAGTCGCCATCTTCTCAAGCTTACCCTGTGTCTGCTTGTCTGTAGCTCTAGACTCGGACACTATCTCCTCTGTAAGAAGGTAAGCTCTTTGAGGGCAGGGACTGGTGGGGTTTTTTGCTTTTGTCTTAGTATTACTACAGTTCCTGGTGTACAGTAAGTGAATAAATGCTTGTTGACTGATTCATTCATTCATTGGTTTGGATAAAGTGAAAAAAATCACTGGATTGGAAGACAACGGATCTGGGTTTAAATTCTGACTCCGTTGTTAAGTACCCGTGTGGCCTCCAGAGAGTGCCTTCTGCCTCTGGGTCTCAGTTTCCTCCTCTGTAAAATGGGCGGGTTGGACAAGATGCCGTCTAAGGCCCCTTTTCCCTCTGACATCCTATAACTATGTTCTTAAGTCTGTCTTATCTCCACTTTACAGTTGAGGAAACTGAGGCAGCCAAAGATTAAGTGACTTTTCCAGGTTCACACCATCAATAAGTATCTGAGGCTGGATTTTACCTCAGCCATCCTAACTCCCTGCCCCTATCACTCTGTGGCCGCCTCTGCACCCACCGCCCTTAGATTTGACTAAATCACAACTTTTGACTGATTCTCAGAAGCTGATCTGTTGTGGGGGAGGGGGTTTCCTCATGGGGTCCTCAGAGCAGTGAAATCACAGGCCTGGCCCATGTATGTAGCATTAGACAAGTCCCTTCCCTTTTCTGAGCCTCAGTTTATTCATCTACGAATGGGTTGGGGCTTATGATGAGAAATGCTCTTCACCTCCAGAGAAAGAACTGATGGGGTCTGAATGTAGAATTTTTTGAAAGCTATTTTTATGGGTTTTTAGTCTGTGTTTTCTTTTACAACATGACTTAATATGAAAGTATTTTTTGCATGACTGCATATATATAATAACCTATATACAATTGCTTGTCTTAGGGAGAGGAGAGGAGTGGGAGGGAGAGAATTTGAAATTCCAGAATTACAAAAACAAATATTAAAAATTATGTGTAACTGGAAAAAATGATTTGAAAAGGTAACTGGGTTGGGTACAATCTTCTATCTCTTCTAGCTCTAAATGACTGGTCCTCTGAGTTACTTTGTGTTCTAATTAGTTAATCAGCAAACATTTATTAAGGACCTTCATCAGCCTGGAATTAAGCTAAGTGGGGATGTGAAAAGAAACAGACAAGGTGATCTGCATATGGAGCTTATTGCCCTAGAAGGCTGTTGTTCAGTTTTCTCTGACTCTTCTTGATGCCATTTGGGGTTGTCTGGGCAGAGATACTGCGTGGTTGGCCATTTCTTCAGCTTCTCCAGCTGATTTTACAGTTGAGGAAACTGAGGCAGACAGGATGAAGTGATTTACACAGAGTCACACACTGAGCCAAAAGAGACGTTGGGACGTATCTCTGTGGGGGGCACTCAGCCCTTGGCTGGTGATGACATAATACCCTGCAAAGCCCCCTTTGCATTGGTCTCTCTGAATGAATATCTCCTTTCTAGAGGCAGAGAAGCTAGCTTGGCCTGAGGGGGCAGCTTTGGAGCTGAGCTTCAAGCCAGGTCTCAGGACATAAGGTCGGAGCTTGATTCCTCTGCAGTAAGGTGAACATTCTCTAACATCAGCCCTGTCTGCTGGTCTGGAAGCCAGAGAAAGCTCTGAGATTCCCCGTTGTCAGTTGAGACTAGAGAAAGGAGAAGGGATCTACCTCTGCTCTGATCCCCCTAACCAGAGCTGGGACGGCTGGTGGAAGACCTGGCCCCCCAGTCCCACGCTCATCCCACTATAGGAAGAGGAAGGCCAGTTCATCAGCTTGTTCCCAATAGGATTTTTGTTTATTCTTTTAAATTTGTGATGGAGAGGAAAAGGGACTTGTCTTAACTCCCTCAGAGGCTCTTAAGCATCTTGGGGCCACAGCCATTTCCCGGAACCTGAGCCTTTTCTTGCAAATCCCTGGGCTTTGCAACACGTCAGCCAGCTAGATTTCCTTCCTGGTGCCTAAATGCTATGTTTGGAAGGTCCCTGAAGGACTGATGAGCTAATGATCCATCCTGGATTGTGCCCAAAGTCTGCTCGAAGGAGAAACATGGGAATTCCCTCTACTACTCCTGAGTCTCCAGCCTGAAATCGGAGCTAAGACATCCTGTTTGTATTTCTACAGAGATTTCTCTCCCAGGAGGGTTTTACTGATGGGTCTCAATTTAACAAACATTTATTATTCAATTGAACCAATGTTTATTGAGTTCTTGATATGTTCAAATCAATGAAAGACATAAAGATTTATTAAAAAAAAAGAAAGAAAGAGAGAGAGAGAAAGAAAGAAAGAGAGAGAGAAAGAAAGAGAGAAAGAAAGAGAAAGAAAGAGAGAGAAAGAAAGAAAGAAAGAAAGAAAGAAAGAAAGAAAGAAAGAAAGAAAGAAAGAAAGAAAGAAAGAAAGAAAGAAAGAAAGAAAGAAAGAAAGAAAGAAAGAAAGAAAGAAAGAAAGAAAGAAAGAAAGAAAGAAAGAAAGAAAAGGGAGGGAGGGAGGGAGGGAGGAAGGAAGGAAGGAAGGAAGGAAGGAAGGAAGGAAGGAAGGAAGGAAGGAAGGAAGGAAGGAAGGAAGGAAGGAAGGAAGGAAGGAAGGAAGGAAGGAAGGAAGGAAAGAAAGAAAGGAAAGGAAGGAAAGGAAAGAAAGAAAAAAGACCCCAGTGTCAAGAAATTGAGACCTACATCCAGACAAGAGTCTTGGAATAGGAGGTATTGATCCTTGTTTTGGAAGAAAGTAAGGATCATAAAGCCTCAATTAACTAGAACCATTCATTTATCTACATTTAACTTTGTGAAAAAGAAAACAAATCAAAATTTGGGGCCAGCTAGACGGCGCAGAGGACACAGCGCCAGCCCTGGAGTCAGGATGGACCTGAGTCCAAACACAGTTTCAGACACTTAATACTTACTCGCTGTGTAAGTCACTTAACCTCAATTGTCTCTCAAAAAAAAAAAAAAATCCTAACTAAAAGTGAAATTAGAACTATAATTAACTAAATGTTTCAGGGACCTGTGAGTTGGTCACTTTTTACTTTTTCCAGATACTTTACTTATTCTAGGATTTAGTAGATTTGTTCATGAGCTGCCATGGTCAGTACTTAGTAGCTGGTAATCTAGTGTGGATCCCTTCTGGACTTAGCTGTGCTAGTCCTCCGAAAACACATATAATCTGTCCCTGGGTCTATACTCAAAACTTTTGCAGACCAGTTGCAAAGACCATCTGGCTTTACAAGCACTTCCGGGTCTTGGGCAATGCAGGATCATCTCTATCCCTGTGAGGTCTCAGAGTAGAACTTTCCTGGAGGCATAAAGAGTCAGTCCAGGAAGAAAATCCCCAGGCACCTTGGGGTGGCCCAGATTCAAAGGATCACCTGAGACTGGTTGCACAAGAGTGACGAGGGAGATCCAACTTGTGAGAGTCTCCACCAGCCACCAGAGAGACACCCAGGGTCATCCCCAAATTTGTTCCCAGAGGCAGGAGCAGACTTGGATGTCGGGGAAAGATTCTCAACGATCTGATTTGGCTGAAATCTCCCGGGACTAGAACCTCCATTTTCTAAACTGTCGGGTTTGGAGGAGCGCACATTTCACATGTGAACCATGAATACACATGGTATTCATCAGCCCCAGGACTGTGACCTAGCAAGAGTTTCCTGGCCGAGGTCGTGGTTAGAGGGAGACTCTGACATGGTCTGCGTGGCCCCCAGGACTGAGCCAGGAACCATGGGGAGGGATCACTGTTTTGAGCTTCCTGGAGGGAAAGCTTCCTAATTATTTGGGTTGTCCCAGAGGCAGAGTGGGCTTCTGAGGGAGGTGGGGTCCCCATCCTCAGAGATGATGTGGCTGTGTGGAGGCAGGGATGAGTGGGATGACATGGCCTCTGGATTCTGATTCCATCTTCACACAGGAAGAGGAAGGCTGCATGTGAATCAGTTTCTTGTATGGTGTGCTCCATGGGAGAAGGCCTATGTGGTCCGGCTCCTCCCTGGGCACACACAGCCCCTCCTGTGAAGTGTATTATTTGGCGCACAAAGGTTTCCTTCAGTACTATCAGTCTCACTTTGTGTGGAAGACCACTGGGGGAGCTGGCTGTTTATTCAGAGACCTCTGGTTTAGGGCTTTAAAAATAGCCAGCGGAAAAGTCCCATCAGGGCTCCCTCTGCCCCCTGGCTGGAGCCTGGCCAGAGGCTCCGACTCCTTGGCTTTGGAGCTTAACTTTTTGTTTAGTTGCTCTCGCCCCCCCCCCCTTCTTTCTCCCCTGTTTCCCCCATATCCCCTCTCAGTGAAGATGATGGTGGTGGGATGGGGTTAAAGCAAGAGCTCTGCCTCTGACATGGGAACTTCTGGCTTCAAACCCTAATCTGCTCCCTTTATTGCCGTGAGCTGTTTGCCCATATCTCTTTCCTGGCTTTAATTTCCCTCTCAGTATAATGAGCAGATTTGGAGATCATTATACCCTAAGTGAATACATTTCCCATGAACTTGGATGGGAAAAAATCTCAGCTTTATTTTCACTAAACCAAGGAAGATTTAACATTTTTTTCAATTATGAATGTAGGTAACAAAGCACAGTATTATCAGGATTTTACCAGACTGCTGAAGGGCAAACTACAGAAAGGGGTAAGAATGGCCAGCTTTTAAAATCTCCAAGGTCCCAGTTATAAATACTGTGATAATTACTTGTCAGGGTTCACTATCCCGGGGCGTCTGCCCAGCCAATGTTACCTGGTTCTATAGTAGCAAGAAAAGAAACTATATTCCTGCTATACCAACATATATTTTCTATAGGAGCAGCTTGTCCCTAGAGACTTTCAAAAGTCTTAAGGAAAAGACAGAGGGAAGGAAGGAAGGAGTAAAAACGGAAGGAAGGAAGGAAGGAGGGAGGGAGGGAGAAAGGAAAGGGGGAAGGAAGAAAGAAGTGAGGAAGAGGAGGAAGAGAGGGAAGGAAGGAAGAAACAAACATTTATTAAACACCTACTATGTGCTACATACCACACTAAGTCCTTGTAAAATAACTAAGAATGAAAGGCAGGGGAAAGTGTTTATGGAAGTTGACTGGGATGGACCAGGTTTCTTAAGGTAATATTTTTCATGGACAGAAACCCTACATGGGGAGTTGTATGGAGAAGAAAGCCACAGGCCCAATCCAGCTCCCCCAGTGGTGGTCTATATTCTGGCCTAGCCTAATTCAGGACAAATGGTCATTCTCATTCTGAGCCATGGCTAATGAATGGCCTTCTCCACTTTCCCCAGGACAAACAGAACCACCCCAGCCCAAAGTGACTGACCTCCAGACCCTGGCCATTCCACCCCCAGCCCCACAAACCACAGTCCACCCAACCCAAGAGCTTAGGTCTTTCTTTTTTGGGAAACGAAGCCACATGGCTCCATTGGAGTTGGGATGGAGGGAGGAACAGGAGATGGGGAAAGAAGCGTCCCAACCACGGGCTTCTGTCCATTCATCTCCCAAGCAAAGAGAGCCAAGCCAAGTGCTCTGTGGACAGAGCATTTCTTATTCAAAGGTCCCATCGCCTATCTCTTTCCTTAAGTCACCCTGACTACAGCCCCACCAGTAACGATAGATGGAGAGACACCTAGAATGGGCTCCATTATGGAGGAGCCACGCTGAATCCACCCTGACTGCTTCGTTGTTGAACAACCAAATATTGACCTTCTCTAGCCATGGAGCCATTTATCTTGAGGGAGTGACTTAATGGCATCAGAAGCGGAGCCTCAGATCACCCTCACTTAGCTTCTTGGATTTATTCAGCGCTTGTAGGGGGTTGGGGGCTGGACAAATACAGCAAATCCAGGAGAGGCTGTTGTTTGTGCCTGGGCCTGACTGCCCAGGAGCTCTGGGCAACTCGGGTCTCATCCCCTCTGGGTCGGAGGGTGAGGTCTGTGAGAGCTGCCATGCTGGATGTCAAGCCCTCAGGACAATTAATTACGCTTCAGTTCGATGGGCCGCCTGTCAGGCACTGTGCTAGGGATACCAAGGCATTCATCCAATCATCAACTCTGATCAGGGACCTCTCAGGTGAGAGGGCTGCCCTGGGTTTAAGTCCTGGCTGTGTGACTGTGGGAAAGCCATTAGATTTCTTACTCTAGCAGTAAAATGTAGGGAGCTTTTTCACATGGGAGATCCCTACACTAATGAAATCCCAGGTGCAGGCCCTTTCTTAGCCAGGCCCTGGGCTGCAAATACAAAGAATGAAATGGTCCCTACTCTCAAGGAGCTTTTATCCTAACACAGGAACATCCAGTAATATATAAGTATATCCAGAAAAAAAAATATTAAGGGAATAAGCATAAGAGTATTGGAGGGCACTAAAAAACTAGCAAAATCAGGAAAAGCTTCAAAGAAAAGGTCCAGAAGAGGGTGGAGGTGAGGGTGGGGGGCATCCCAGGCTTGGCAAACTATGCTGGCCATTCTGTCAAGAGACAGAGGCTCTCCAGGCTTAGCCACCAGGGTTACGGAACCCACATTCAAAAACTTCCTGTCTTGGTGATAATAATGACAATGATCAGTTTAATTTATAGAGCTTGTAAGTCTGCAAAGCATTTCTTAAACATTATCTCATTTTATCTTCACAACACAACATTGATCATTCACAAATTGAGGTTTGGAAAGCTTTTTATGACTTCCCCCCATCAAACAAGGAAGATTTGAATACAGGTCTTTCCTGACTGCAGCTCCTGCCCCTAGCCACTATACTATGTTTCCTGTTGGGGCTCTGCCAAAGCTTTGACCTAGAATTGTATCCTTGGTCATGATTGCTTCGAGGTACACGTGGAGGATTCAGGTGTGTCATAGCTAAATCATGCCCGGAAGCTTCTTGAGCAATTATCTTTCCGTTAGACTTGAGGAAACAGGCTCAGAAAGGCAAAGTCCCAGTTCTAATGTCTCCTGGGACTTGATATACTTACTATATAAATGCTCTTCGATTCATCATATACTTCTATGGTCTTCTCTGGGGAATGGAAGCTCTGAGGGCAGTTCATTTTAGTTTTCCTACGCCCAGAGCCTCCCACAGATGACTGGCCAAACAGCAGCTCCATAATGATTTCTGGCTGATGGATCCATCCTGCAGGCACCCGTCATGCTGGAAACTGAACCTGAGAAGTCATGGCACCAAAGGGACTTTTCTTCCCTCGAATTACCTTCTTACAGCACTGAGTTTCCAGAGATCCATATAGTCGGCATTTTAAATTATTAGGAACTAGGAGAAGGCATAAATGGTTTGTTGTTACACAGAATTGGACTGTCAAAAAAAAAATGCTCTCCATTCCATGCATTTGTCATTGTAAGATGGAAGCTTTCACGCTGTCAAGGTAAATGCCTGGGGTCCAGAACCAGCCCCTAGTGTTTCACATACACTTTATTTTAATTTTTAAAATATTTTTAACATATACTTTCAGGAGAATACAAAAGCACACATCCAAGAATGGATGGTTGTGGGTAGAAAAAACCCCAAAGGAGCTGATTTGGTTAAATTTGTCTATCTGTCAAATGGCCAATGATCCTATTAAGTTTCTCTGTAGGAGGAGATATTGCTTTCCCTCTTTCTCCTGGCTTCCTTTATAAAGGAAAGCTCCCTTCTTTCTTCACTCCAGTCCATCTTTCCCCCCAGCATCATACTTATCTTCATTATCTGTTATCCCCCACAATGCCCTATGGTACCCGTTGGGGTCCTGTGCTCAGAGCTCCTGAGGGAGTCTCAGCATCACACCTGAACACAATCCCCTTCTACTAGATCCTGACCAGTGGTCTTCTAGCCTTTGTTTGAGCATCTTCAGTGAAGGGTGGTCCCGAGGCAGCATATCCTATATTTGGATGATTTTGATGATGATTTTCTTATATTCAGCCTATATCTGCTGTTCTGTGGATTTTACTCATTGTTTCTTCTTCTGGCTTGTGGGACCAAGATTCTTATTGTCAACAGAGGAAAACGTCCTCTCCTTAGCCTGGCGTTCCAGCCTTCTACTCTCTGATGATTTCCATCCTTACCTCCCCTGTTGTAGTTTCACTCACCCACTGCTCTCGCCAAACTGTCACCTGAATCCGTTCAGTGATTTCCTGCTTCTGCAGTTCTGCTCATGCTGTTTCCTAGCCTGGCTTGCCTTTTCTCCTCCAAGGTAGTTCTGACCTTCCCATCTAGCAGTTAAAATTGGAAACCATACTTCCTCCAGCAGGCTCTCTCTGGTCACCTGGAGTTAAGGACTGCACGCCTCTCCCGCCCCCCATCCCCTGGCCCTGTCACACTTGGTTCTCTTTTGAGTAGTGTGTGAGATTGTATATTACAGTTATTATATTTATGTTACAAATCCCTGCCAGGGAAAGCAAATGCCATATTTTATCTAAACTTTGTGTCTAATCCTGTGACCAGGCCCTTGCTCCATCTGTAACAGGTGTTAAGAAATCTGTTATGTTAAAAAAATTTAAATTTAAAAAACCTGTTCAGTGTTTTTGGGAAACAAGATATCTAACATGTATGTAATATTTAAAAAAAAGTTTCCCCATCCCCTGCAGAAAAACATTTCCGTTTCTTTTGTGCGGCTTTCTGAGAAGCGCTCATGTTACTCCCCTGGTTTGCCTCCTCGCTGTGATGGCATCGTGTCTCCATAGTGCCTTCTGAAGGGCACCACGTTGTACTTTATGGTCAATAAACTCATCACAAAAGTCACGCGCTATTTCGTGGTCCCCTGCTTTCTAGAGACCGGACATTTTCTTTGGTTTTCCTCCACCCCAGAGGAAGGCCCAGATCCTCCTACCTCGTCCACTCTCCAGTCTATGTGTAGCCCAGCCCTCACTCTCCATCCCTCTCTCTAAAGGGGCTAAGGGACAGCTCTGTCCTTACAAAAGCTCTGGGGGGGGGCGCTGCAAGGATGGTTATTCCCATTTTACAGAGGGGGAAACTGAAGCGTAGGAAGTGAGTGCCATGGCTTGACCGCAGTAACCGAGGCGCAGAGCTCGGAAGCTCGGTTTCCTGTCTCCGTGCCAGGGGCGCCGCTGCCCTTCGAGATGCAGCTCACGTAGCGCTTTGTACCGGAACCCTTCCCTGGGCTTCTGACTGGGGGGGGGGTCCTCCCCAAACTGGCTTCTCCTAGTTGCTTTGTTGCATTTATCATATTTGCATTTATTTGTTACTTTTGTTCAACATTTGTCAGTTTTTGCTTGTTTTTGGCTTAGTGAATAAAGCGCTAGAGCAGGATCAGTTCCAGTGTGACCTCGGACACTACTAGCTGTGCGTCTCGCGCCGGTCTGTAACGACCGCGCCGCCTCTCAGGGCTGTGGTGAGGGGGAGAAGGAGCTGCAACCTCGCTGCAGAAACGCGGTTATCACGAGGCACCCAGAGCAGGACGGCACCCAGCCTGCTACCAGAGGCTTAGTGAATGAGTAATCAAAGCTGCTCCTTGTGACTCTTTCCAGAAGGATCACAGGGGTCTCAGAGATCTCCCAATGCAGCCCTGACATTTATTTTACCGCTAAGGACACTGGGGCCCGGTCGCCAGGGCCTGGGATCCGTGGGTCTCTCGGCTCTGTCACGGGCAGCATCTCATGGGCCCCAGGGGAGTGCTCACAGCGGATCCCGCTGACCGGCGGGAGGGGGGGGGAGGGGATCGATCGCCTACAAGGGCAGGTGGGCGGCCCGGCCCCGCACAATCCGAACACACCCACTCTTCGGGGCGACTTTCTTCAGAAAGGGGAGCCCCCAGAGGGGGCTCCGGGCCCCGCGGGAGCTGTCCGTCAGTCCCGGGGCCGCCGGCTCGCCTTTCCTCCCTTGGAGCCCGCAGCGGAGAAAGAGAAAGTGGCAGGGACCGTGACGTCACTCCGGCCGTGCAAAAGTGGGAACCGAAACCGAGCTTTTCCCAGAACTCGCGCTTTGGGCGGGAAAGCCGAGCCCTCCGTGCCCCGCCGCTCCGCGCGCAGGAAGCGAGAGCCGGCCCGGAGGGGCCCCCGCAGCTTTCCCAGGCCAGTCTGGACGGAACTGAAGGGGCTGAGGCAGCCGGGGCCGCAGGGACACGTGCCGGCCCCTCCGTCCCTTGTGCGGGAGGGGTCCTACGTACTCACTACGTCACCTGGACGTGATCCCCCCACTTTACGGATGGGGAAACTGAGGCAGACCCGGGGAAGAGGCCGGCTCTGGCCCCCCGCAGCGTGAACCGGGTCTCCCGCCCCCTGCCGCGCTCAATGCCGGCGGGTTCCCGGGAGACGCTGCGCTGCCGCGCTCGGGATGGGCCGTGCCCCCTCCGTCCTCCCGGCCATCTGGGGGCACACTGGGGCGGCCCCGGGTGTCCCGCGCCCTGCGCAGCGCGTCCCCCAAAGCGTGGCGCCGTGACAAGCCCTTAAAGCTCTCCGGCCAATGTTTTAAAATTAGCGTTTAAATGTGACAGCGGAGACCTGGAGAGGTCTGGGGGACATCAAGGAAGGACGGCTTCCACAGAGAATACGGTAGGAGGAGCGGGCCCGGCGCCGGACTCTTACAGAGAATCCGGCCGAGGAGCTTGGGGGCGGCGCCCAGGACTCGGCCTGCTCCCTCGGAGACCGTGGGACTCGGGAGGAAAGGGCGGGGAGGGGCGAGGCGGGGTGGAGCGCGCGCCTGCGCACCAGCGGGGACGGCGCGAGGGGTTTAAAAGAGGCCGGCTGAGTCGCGGCCTCCAGTGCTTTAGCCTCTCTCTCCCCAGTGCGCACGCGCTGCCGGCAGAGTCGCCCTTGCCGGGTCGTAGCGAGCGCGCGGAGGCAGCTGCGGGGCGTCGGGTGGTGGTGGTGGTCCCTGAGCGAGTGGCGCCATGAGCGGCTACAGCATCGAGGAGCGCGCGGCGCCCTACAGCCTCGAGTACCGGCTCTTCCTCAGTGAGTGCCCGCGGGGGCGCGCTCCCGGCCCGGCCCGCGTGCCCCCGGACGCCCCTCCCCCCCGTCCATTCATTCATCCCTTCCGGGGCCACGTGGCCGGCGGAGCTCCCGGGGAGAGGCTCCCTGGCCCGGGAATCGGCTCAGCCTTCCGCCTCACCTGCCCTTCCTTCCCCTTCCCGGACCTGGCGCTGCTCCGATGCCCCACCCCTGGAGCTGCCCTAACATCCCTTTAGTGATCCTGCATCCCCTCCTCCACAACTGCCCCGACGCCCCTAGAACTGCCCTGCATCCCCTCCCCCACAACTGCCCCGACGCCCCCAGAACTGTCCTGCATCCCCTCCCCCACAACCGCCCCGACGCCCCTAGAACTGCCCTGCATCCCCTCCCCCACAACCGCCCCGACGTCCCTGTAACTACCCTGCATCCCCTCCCCCATAACTGCCCCGACGCCCCTATAGCTACCCTGCATCCCTTCCCCCAGCTGCTCTGACTCCCGTAGCTGACGTGACGCCCTCCTACTTGTCCTGCACCCTCCACCCCTTGGGCTGTCGGGGCCTCCGAGGTCCGTTCTCCCTCGGCTTCCTCATCTGTCAAACACGTGCACCGGCCTTCACCCCGCCCGGCCCCGGTCTAAGTCTCCAGAGGCGCCCCTGGGAGTCACGGCCCCGGGCATGGCTTGTCACCGGGGCCGAGGGTCCGGCTCCTGTGCAGCCACCCAAGTTCGAGGGCAGCGGCGGGGGGTGGGGAGGGAGGGCAGCAGCCTTAGGAACAGTCAGTGCTTGACCAAAGGCCTCCTGGGGCTCCGGCCAGGCCGGGTGCTGTGTCGCCGGGCAGTGAGGGGAGGGGGCGGGGAGCCAGGCTCGGGGCACGGCTGGGCCTTTGGGGGAGGGCCGGCTCTGTCCTTCCCCCCAAGCCGGCCGCCTCTGCCCGCCAGGCTTCTAGAAAGGGGCTTACTGGCAGGGTAATCCCTTTAAGGAGATTGTCTGATGCACCAGACAAGGGCGGGCCGAGGGGGCGTCTTCAGCTTTGGGGGTCCCGGCCCCTTCCTTAAACACCTAACAGTCAGGGAAGAGGCCAGAGGTGACGATCTGGTGCCCAGGAGAAGGCCCCCCAACCCCCCCTTTAAACCTGGGGGTGCAGGAGGCTTAGAAACCCAGATGGACTGGGGCGTGGTTAGGGGAGATCCGGCACTGAAAACCGGAGGGGGGGCAGTTCCAGCCACCCACCCCCTCAGCTGTGTATCAGTAACAAGAGGCCCGGACTCTGGACCCGGTTCTGTGATTGTGGGACTGGGAGGGCCGGCGCTGCCCGGTGCCAGGGCTCCTGCTGCTCCGACTCCCAGGTCAGCCTCTGCCCGCCAGGGAGCTGGGGGGGAGGGGAGAAGTGGCACCTGAGTCCTTAATGCCACAGGGACCCAGGCCTGGCAGCTTCAGGCCGGCCTCTACCCACTACCCGGAAGGAAGGAAGGAATGCTGGGGCTGGGCTGCCTCACCTGGGGGGGGAGGGGAAGGGGAGCAGAGTGAGGGAGGGACGGGCACTAGCTGGCCGAGGGTGGGCCCCGGGGCTTATGACGCCCTCTCCCGAGGGGAAGCGCCGGGGGCTCCTCAGCCTCCGTCCTAGAGTCAAGAGTTCTGCCCTGCCAGCCGTGGAGGGAGGGAGGCCCAGCCTGGGCCTCTAACTGCTGACCCTGGCCGGGCAGCCCCGGGCAGTGCAAGTGACTCTTGTTAGATTTTATTGTGGTGTAATAACGATAAGGAAATCGAGCTGGATAACCCTCCCCGGCCCTGGAGGATATGGGGGCAAAGGAGAGGGGAGGGGCTGCACCGAGAGGTGGGGGATGTGCGGGGTCCTGATGAAAGCCATTTCTGTGGCTGGGTTTGGGGGGAGATAAAGGCCTTCCTACCCCGAAGGCACCTGCTGTGGGGGCTAGAGGGTGCCCGGAGGCAGAAGGGGGGAGCCCTTTATCTCAGCTCCCAGCCAAGTCCAAGTGCAGGAGGGAGTTCCCTGGCCACACCCCAGGCAATCACTGGTTCTGACCCTTAGCTTGGGTCACTAGGGAAGGAAGGGGCCGTGAGGTGTGGGCGTGTTCTACTTCCGCCCAATAAAACAGCCAGAAGCAGCTGGTGGCTCCAGGCGAGGCTTGGCGTCTGGAAGACCCAAGTTGAAAACCAGCCTCCGATTTTATGAGACACTTAGCCTCATTTTTCAGTCTGCAAAATGGGGATAATACTTCCAGTTATCAGGAAACTGAGCACTTTGCAAATCTTAGAGCACCACATAAAAGCTAATTATCATTAAAAGCAATGGAAAAAAAATTGGAGGGGTGTTTACACATGATCCACATTTCCCAGTCTTGCTGAGCACTGTCCCTTATGAAGAAAACCAGTTCAGCAAAGCTCATCAATGAGTTGAAAAAGTTTGACCTATACAGTTTCCACACCCATAGCCCCCCACCTCCCCAAAGAACTGCAGCTACCTTGTCATACATGCTTCAGCATATAAGAAATCTATTGTAGATGTGTTTTCCTAAACAGCATGTGGACTCCATGATGTGTAATGGGTGAAAGTGAGGTAGACCGGCTCAGACCAACGATCTGGATGGACAGACCCTTGTAGACTTGAGGCGGAACAGATCTCTCAGCCCAATCAGCTTTCCTCCGTCTGATTTCTTGGCTTCTTGAGTTTTAGGAATTTAGAGCTGGACAGGACCTAGACGGTCTTTTTATGGACGAGATGCTGAGACAGACTGTGCCAGGACCGTGGTTGCTTTTAGAAGTGTTAGTATTTGTAAGAAGTTGATTCTTATCTTCTGTTAATAGCCTAATTGAAAAGAAGCCGGAAGAAGGGGCAGCTGTATTCTTTCAGATTAAATACAAACTGGCTCTTCTTGTCTAGAAATTAGCAGAAGTTAGAAAAAGCAGAAATCTTAATTCCTAGCCAAACTGTTGAGTCTCAGTGGAATGAAAAGAAAACGATGTGTAAAATTTCTATTTCTACATAATGACAGATCCTCCCTCTCAGAGCTTGACCTGTTTGATCTTTCCTCACTTTGTCTCAGCTCTCCTCCCCATTTTTTTTCCCTTAAGGTCCAAGTCTCCCTTTCTTGTCCAGGCTGGGAGAGTCAGTTCCCTCCTTCCTTCATTGGTTCTGGCCTTGGAGCAGACATCCATTTGACTTGGTTTCCTTCGGTTCAATACTCTGAAACTGCAGCGATCTGCCAACCAGCTTTGCTCTATAACTGGAGTTTTAGGGATGCTCCATCACCCTGGCCCCTCTTTTACATGTTTACTTCGAGGATCCGTGGTTTCATGCCCTATAGGGCATGGAAAAAGTCCCCAAATCCGGCACCTCTTCTAACTGGGAGAGACTGGATCTTGAACAGAGAAGTCCTTGGCTTTCCAATGTGACAGATGTTTCTTCCAGCTGTAAAATCCTAGAATTTTGTTTCTTTTGACAAGTTGCAGATAGGTGTATGTTAGGATTACTAAGTGAGAACTGAGGTTGTCTGGACAGTGACAAGGTGAGAATTCAGGTTTTCTGGACAATTACAAGGTGAGAACTCAGGTTGACTTGATAGAGGGGGCAAGCTCATTGGCTGGGGTGGTTCTTCCCAGAAGCCCTTGCATTATCCCACGCCCATTCTCTGGGAGAATAAAAGAGAGGACTCTCAGAGAAAGAAGAAGACTCTCTGCATTACATCAGGCCTGATGGGGCTCTCTGCAGGAAGGGAAGTCACTTCTAAGGACAAGAGTTAACAGCAACTGCCTGGAGACAACGGTTCACTACAGGAAGAAGAATCTGTCTTAAAGATTTGAGTAGACACAGCAGATCTCTTCCCAGAGAGCAATCCGGCAGCTTCTAGAGACGACAGCTCGCTACATTTGGCGCCCAACGTGGGGCAAGGACTTTTACTTATCCTGACAAAAGGAGCTAGACCAGACCTTCGCAGGTGTAAAATTCATTACCAGAAACAAAAGAACTAAGGCCATAGATTTGAAACTGAAAGTAACTTTGAAAACAAAGATTTTCAGCTCCAATTAAGCAGTAATGAACTGAACCAGCTACACCCTTCGAAAGAACTCCCGGTGTTGACTATGAACCACTACATAGAATTCCCAGTCCCTCTATTTTTGTCCACCTGCATTTTGGATTTCCTTCACAGGCTAATTGTACACTGTTTCAAGTCTGATTCTTTTTGTGCAGCAAAATAACTGTATGGACATGTATACATATGTTGTATTTAACTTAATACTTTAACATATATTGGTCAACCTGCCATCTGGGGGAAGGAGAGGAAAAGCTGGTACAAAAGGTTTTGCAATTGTCAATGCTGAAAAATTACCTATGCATAAATTTATTGTAAAAATTAATTAAATTAATTAATTTAAAAAAGAAAACAAAGATTTAAAAAATTTTTTTTATGTATAGCCTTTTATTTACAAAACATGGGTAATTTTTCAACACTGACCCTTGTAAATTTTCCCCTCCTCCCCTAGATGATAGGTATTCCAATACATGTTAAACCATATGGAAAATAAAGATTTAAAATTGAACTTCTTAGGGCTTCCTCCCTCCTTTTTTTTTTTTTTTTTTTTTTTTTTTTTTTTTATTCCATAAAGTGATGAAATGCCTTAACTCCATTACCCAAGGAGTAGAGAAGGGTATGGGGGTGGGACAGTGCTAACCCAGCTCCTCAGCCTTCAGGCCTCTTCTCATTCTGTCTACTAGTCTTAAGATAATTCACAAAACAGCTTTTCTGCATGTATAAATAAAATATCCTAATCTATATGTGCAGATTCAGGATACTAATTAATAGCATTGCTGACCAGTTTCTCTTATTTTACAGAAAATGCAAACGGAGAATATATCTCACCATTTCATGACATTCCAATCTATGCAGACAAGGTAATGTACTTTTTTATTTTTCCTTTTGGACACTTTTTCAGAAATTCCTCATTTGAATTTGTTTCCAGACTAAGGAGAGACAGCTGGGGAATAAGGTGGCGGCAGCTCCTATATCCTATTATGATAATTACCACCTCTGTTACCTTGGCTGAGCCACTTCAGGTGCTGGGACCTCAGTTTCCTCATTTGTGGTCTCTGAGACCTTTCCCAAGGGTTCTTCCTGTGATCCTCTTATCCACTGTAGCCTCTAACAGACTCTTCTCAGAGAGGTATAGAATGTTTGTTTGGTAGAAGGGTGCTGAGGCACTATAGAACTTGATTTTTGAATCAATATTCAAGAAATCTTTAAGCCATGTTAAGTGAAAGCTGTAATTATAAACTGATTAAGATGGCATTGAAATAGCAACTAAAAAAGCCTTTGATTTAAAAAAAAAAAAAATTCAGCTGGAAAACACCTTTTGCCTGTACTATATAATCAGAGTAAATTTCAGAAGGGTTTGTGGTTCTGAGATAAACCACATGGGGAGCTTTTAAGTAATGCTGGAAAAGGATTTATATAAAGGTCATTCAAAACCTAGGACGCCATTCCAGAAACAAAATTAGGGAATGGGATTGGACTGTGGGATTCTAGTGGTTTGGGAACTCCCAGGTGAGGAAGCTCTCTCCACCAGCACAGATCTGTACACATTAAGGGAAGAATCAGTACTTTGGACCAATAGATCTCTAGGCAGCAAATAGGGTTTTAAAATCTAACAAGATGAGAAAAGTGGAGGAGGTGTGGTACAATGTAAAAACAAAAGACTTTAATTTTGTTAAAAAATCAAATGTGGGCTTACTGGGGACCTCTAAAAGGAGATTTGTGTGCTTCCACACACAGAGGCCCACATTCTTCCCACCAGGAAAATGTGCCCTATAGTGGGAGGTGGAAGGAGTCCTTTTAGCATTTCTGTTTGGGGAGTGAGGGGGGCAGGATAGTATTAGCAACCTGGTCTTTTATTCAAACAAACAGGATGTTAGTACTCAGACCTGCTTTGGTTTGTTTATTTTGAAATTGTTTACTGGAATAAAGGACAGTTCTCGCCTTTGCCAGAAAGTTTTGCCTCCCGACTCTCCAGTCTCTCCAGGGTCTCTGTGGCCTCCATGTCCAGTAGCTCCCCTTGCTCCGCTGGGCCCTGACCAAGGTTTTTTAAGCGGGAGCTTGGTCATGAAACCCCTGGGGCCATCTATGGTCTGGGCCTCTGGGAGAAAACACTTTTTGCTCTGGAGCTTAATTACTTCTATGTTACCTGAGGGATTAAGAACATGAGCAGTTGTTTTGGGTTTCTCCTGTGGTGGCTACTGGTCTGGCTGCTTCCTTATAAACAAGTAGTAGTTTCAGGGGACCACCCTGCCTCCTGCTGTCCTTCCTTTTAACAGGGTCCTCTCTAGAGCTAGGAGGGAACTCTGAGCCCTTCTTTTTACAGATGAGGGAACTGAGGCCCAGGGAAATGATGGGACTTGCCCAAGATGGTAAAGGGTGAGCCTGAGAGAGGAAGGCTTGTATTCTGGTCTCTGATGGCGGCCTTGGCCCTGTCCCAGTTGTCCTGTCCGGCTCTAGTTGCCCTTTGCAGCACAGCCTGGGGCTCCCTCTCGTTTGTGGTGGGGAGGGGAAGCCCCTAGAAGAAGCTTTCCTCCTCACTGAGGTGGAAAAGAAGAGCAGAGCCCTTTGTGCTGTTTATTCAGCCCTTGTTACTTGAGAACCAGCTGGGCGGGAGACAGCCTAGGTGGCCTGGCCATGCCTCTGATCTTTGGAAGCCACAGGTGTCTGTCCTGGAGGGCTGCGCAGGAGCCCAGAAGCCTGGGCCTGACTAGGTTTGGAGCCTGAGGGTCTGACCCAGAGTCTGGCTCCTTATTATTTGTGGGGTCTTAGCCTGAGCTTGCCCTGTGGGCCGAGGGCTGGGCTGGGCCTCAGGGAGACTGAGATCCAGTCCGGCTTTAGATCCTGTTGCACTGGGCATGTCACTGACTGGCAGCTATGGCTCTTTTTAGTCCTAAGTCTGTAATCCGACACACCAGCTTCACCTTGTTAGGCCATATTTTTCTCAAATGAAAGACTTAGACCAACTCTAACTCTGAAGCTTTTCTTTATGAGGGATCAGTAATAACCGGATGTCCAGAGAATAGAGGGCCAGTATGGTCTGGCTCTTCTGGTTTCCCCAAAGGCAGAGCTTTGGACTGCCCAGCTGAAGAGCCCAGGTTCATCCAGGGGCTGCTGATGTGGGATGGCCAAAAGTGAGGAGGGTTCACACTGATTTGGGGATTTTTCTGGACAAAACAGGGGTTTCATTAAAGTGCAGCCCATCAGATGGCAGCCGGGAAAGAATTTCTTTTACTAAGAAAATTAAAATTTCTGTTTCTGGCCTTTCTCTTGCCCCTTGATTAGTACCTGAAATTGAGACTTTTTCCATGTATCATAGCTTCCCAGTACTGACTCCCCACCTTGTAACCAAGCAGATAGAAACTGGATCTGCCCCCGCATTAGGGAGCCCACTTTTCAGGAGGAGGATCGTTCAACACTTGCTTGGATGACTGAGCCTTGCCCCGTTTGCCCTCACTTTTTTCCTTCATACACAGTTACGTTGGTTCTGATATGATGTTCAGCCTCTCTTCTTCTCCTGCCCTTATAAACATACTGCAGATCATCCCAGAGACTGATGGCTATCTGCACTTGGTATTCTCTAAGGAGGGGAGGGGCCATCCTGAAAATGAGCTGAGACATCGAAGAGCAGAGTTTATCCTGAGCCCTGGCATCTTGTGTAGTACGAATGTTTGCTCGGTCCTTTGCCTCGCTTATCTCTCTTGAGCCTTGCCACAACCTTGGGATATTGGGTTCTGGAGGTCTTACCAATGTGCAGCTATCTGCACCTGCGTACATGCTTGGGGTCAGGCTCAAAATGGGATTGCAAACTCTTCTTACCCTGTGCCCCGTGCCTTAGAGTTTATGCAAAATTGTTTGCCTGTTGCCTTCCCCATTAGACTGGGAGCTTCTGCCTAGCATATTTTGTAGGCATTGCATAAATGCATTTTTTGCCAATTAAAATAGGAGTTCTTAACTCCTATTTTTAGGGTTTTGGACCTCCTTCTCCACAAGCCTATTTTCATAAAACCAACTTCTAGTTTTATTAGTTCATTTTCTTTCAATTTTATAAATCTCTCCTTTGATTTTCAGACTTTCTAATTTGCTTTTTAACTGGGGGGCTTTAATTTGTTCCAGCTTTTTTAGTTGCGTGCCCAGTTCATTGATCTTCTCTATCTCTATTTTATTCATGTAAGCATCTAGAGATAGAACGTTTCCCCTGAAATTGCTTTGGTATGTTGTCTCATTATTGTCATTCTCTTGAATGGAAATCATGGATTGTTTCTATGATTTGTTGTTTGATCCACTCCTTATTTAGGATTAAATTATTTAGTTTCCAATTAATTTTTTGTCTATTTTTCCATGGCCCTTTATTACACATAATTTTTATTACATCATGATCTGAAAATGATGCATTTACTATTTCTTCCTTTCTGCATTTGATTGTGAAGTTTTTAGGCCTTAAATGGTTGGTTGTTGTATATGTGCCATGTACCACTGACAAAAAGTATGTGCTTTTCTATTCCCATTCAGATTTCTCCAAAGGTCTATATCATAACCTAACTTTCCTAAAATTTTGTTCACCTCCTTAAGTTATTTCTTGTTTATTTTGTGGTTAGATTTATCTAGTTCTGATAGAGGGAAATTGAGACATTAGTATAGTTTTGTTGTCTATTTCTTCTTGCACTCTTCTAGAATGTTATTTTTAATTGTGGAATAAAACAAGCATTTCCATAACATACTATAATAACAAAAACAATGATTGCACATGGAACTGCACATTTATTATGTACAATTTATTATTTTATTTACATTTTATATTTATATAGTAAAATTATCATGTACATTTCCCCTCACCTACTCTAAAAATGGCTACCATACAAATATGTGTATATATGTGTGTGTGTGCATATATACATATATATGTAAAATCACTCTATACATACTACTGTTTATTAGTTCTTTCTCTGGTTTCATCTTCCTTCATGTGGCTTTTGTAGTTAATTTGAGTATTTATGATAGAATGACTTATTTGCTCAGTTTTTTAAAAACAATGTTGCTATTACAGATACAATGTTATTTTGATTCTGCTCATTTCATGTCGTTATTTTGTGCAAGTCTATGTTTTTCTAAGATAATTAAGTTGATTTCTTATAGCATAGTAGTCTTTCATCACAATCATGTACCACCACTTGTTTAGCTATTCCATAACTGACTGACATTCCTACAATTTCTAGTTCTTTGCCACCACAAAGAGAACTGCTATAAACGTTTAGAACAAAAAGTTTTAAAAATGTTTTTAAATGGACAAAATAAAAAATGAATATTGGTTTCCTTTAAACATAATGGTTTCCAATAACAGAAATATTTTCTCAATAGTATTTTATTTTTCCAAATACATAAATAATTTTCAAAATTCATTTTTGTAAGACTTACTCCCTCCCTTAACCTCCCCTTTGTCCAAGTCGGCAAGCAGTCTGATTATCAGAATGTTTAAAAACATATTAATAGACTCCATGTTAAGAACTCTTGCTCTAAATAGTCTTTGGGAATAATAAGGATTTATATGATCAGTAAATATTTATCAAGTGCCTATTTTGTGCCAGGCACTGTGTTGAACTCTGGGACAAACAAAGGAAGGCAAAAATACAGTCCCTTCCCTCATCCAACAAGCATTTTTTAATGTTATCATAGATCAAGCACTGAGCTAAATTCTGGGTGTGCAAATAAAAACTAAAAGAAACAGTTCCTGTTCTCTAGAAGATTACATTCTAATGAGGTTCATGAAAGGGAGCTGAAAAGTGGGATGAGGAAGTGAGGAAGGGACAAGGTCTGGGAGCATGGGGAACTCCCTTGCAGTATCCTAAAAGCTATGGTTTACTTGGACAAAAGTTCCGCTATTCAGAGCATATTTCTCTCAGTTTAAACTTTCAGGATGATCCGTTTCTGGGGCACAATGGAACTGTCCCTTTGGATTGCAGCTCCGGGAGTTCACATTCTAATGAGAGGCCACATGCAAAGAGCAGTGTACATACAAGACATAGATAGATATTTACAGGATAAATTGGAGGTGATATCAAAGGGAAAGTAAATAATGCCATGACTCTACTTTGAACAATGTCTACACAGCCTGGACCCAAAGGATTCCACTCTATTGAGTTTTTAATGAGTTCTGGGACCATTGGGCATTCTCCCTTATTAGCAAGACTTCTTAAGCTCAAGATTCTGATAATGAAGGCTCATTAAAAATCACTGATTCTCCTCTGCTTAGGATTGATAACAAGGGCTGTTGTTCTTCTATGGAGCCATTTAGTAATTTTCCTAGTCCCTTGGCTTTACTTCTAGAAGCTAAAATCCACTTTGAGATTCAAGCTAAATATTCTCATTCAAATTCCTTTCCTTGAGTTTAAATGGGCCCAAGTCACCTATAGAGATCTTTACCTGACACAAAGTTACCAAAACTTAGGAAATCAAAGTTCCCATCTTCCCCTTTGACCAGAGTACTATATTAAAAAGAACTTTGTTCCCAAATTTCCTGTGCTTTTTCTTCGTGAACGAAACAGAATTGTCTGTTGCTAAATGCCAATTTAATTATTACCAAATGCACCTAAATAGGCAAATCTATATAACTGGTAATTTATTTCTTTTGTTTCTTCCCATCTCCTCCTTTCTTACCACTAAACTAAAGCAGTTTCCTGGTATCTAGTGGTTGGATGGATATGGGAGAGTTCAGACAGGTGAAATTTGTCATGAATTCAGATTTTTCATATATTTCTTTCTCAGCAGATCAAAAATTCCTTCAAACTTCTTTTACTTTCAAACCCTACTTTTTAAAAATTTTTCTTCCTTTCTCTATACATACCCTTTTAAAACTGCATCTCTCTTTCATATTTTGATCCAACATTGCTGAGTTCCTTGAATCTTTCTTTCCCAGTCATATTGCAGACTACTTCTAGAACTAAATTTTATCCCTCTGAATTTCTTTGTAATTTGGCACAAAATTTTTTCTTGGGCAACCTTGATTAATTGCAGCATTGTTGCCTTTGTGTTTCTTAAGAGCTTAGAAAGTTTTATTCAGTTTCTTTTTTGTGACCTTGCTTCTTAAACAAAAAGTTCTTTTCTATCATTCACAGAAGAAAATATAGTGATAACAAGAAAACATTCTTCCAAAAATACATTTAACTTACTCTTTAGTTACTCTGTTGATTTAAACAAGCTTTTCTCTTTTTGTGATCAGAAAAAGGGTTAATAACAGGCAGCAGTTCTCGGGAGAACAGTGTACAAAATAACAGCAATATTGTGTTATGATGTACTAAGACTGACTTAGCTCTTCTCAGCAATGCAGTGATCCAAGACAGTTCAAAAAAAACTCTTTAATAGAAAACACAATCCACATCCAGAGAAAAAACCATAGGGTCTGAATGCAAATTTCATCAAACTATTTTCACTTTTGGTTTTTGGGGTTTTTTTGTTTTTTTTTTGTTTTTTGTGGCTCTTCCCTTTTGTTCTGTTTCTTCTTTTACAATATGATTACAATGGGAATATGTTTACATGATTACATGGGTATAACCTCTTATCAGATTGTTTACTGCTTTGGGGAGGGAAAAATATTTGAAACTCAAAATCTTAATAAATGTTGAAAAGTATCTTCACATGTAATTGGAAAAAATGAAATAATCTTTACCAAAAAAAAAGTAGTGGGCAATTCTTAAGTATTAGATAAATTTGAACTGTAACATGCAAAATCTCTCCCTCCCCTTGCTTTTTTTTTTCTTTTTCTAACCAGTGAATTCACCTTCCTACTCCAGCACTAGAAGAGTGTAATGACCAGCACAACACAAATGGGCTAGTGGAGGTGGAAAATAAGGAACTTAATGAAACAGAACTGTTTTATTAAGAGAAATCAAACTGCTTCTATATCTTAAAACCATATGTTATCATGAAAGGCATTGTTCTATGACGCACCCTGGTTTCTGTTTTCTATGATCTAACTCTCTGAAGCATGTCAATAATTTTTAGATTCAATCTTACGTAAAGTTCACAATACCCAGTAATTGTGCCCAGGACTTTATGTTTAGTTTCACAATGTTCCAGTAATTGTGCCAGGACCTTATGTTTTCTCATGATTTCAAGCTTAAACGTACTCTTGATTAATCTTAGGAGGAGGGGAACATCCCAGTTACCAAAGTCTCTGGCTTCCTAGGAGTTTGCTACCAAACAACAAATCTATCACTCTCTAGGGAAAGAATGATAAACATCTAAGTATTATTCCTATGCAATTTTCACACATTTCAATCTCAGTTTTTCTTTAAAACAAATTCTACAGAGTAGGTACCCCAAAACTCATTAAAACATTTTGGCATTTGGAAAGACGTTCAAACTACAACTTAGAAATTGTACACATTTAGTCTGAATTAACTTTAAATGCCACAAATCCCGAAGACTGAGGAACATAGACTCTTTTTTTTTTCTTTATCTCTTTTCTGCCTTCTAATTTGGTCAGAGTTTAGAAAGGTAGAGAGACAGAGACTTTATAGAGAAAAAAAAGTTTTTACTCTTTCTCCTTCGACTAGTCAAATCCCAAGAAAAAACAAGTTCCTCTTACAATAGGTAATATGGTAAGACAGATGCAAAAACGCTTAAAAATTGCTGTGCACAAGTTTAAAAACCCTTTTCAGGCTAAATTTGGGACTCTGTCTTAAATTGGGTAAGGACTGGGTGATAGCTCGAGACACTTGCCTGATCATTCAAATTAATCTTAAATTAATCCTTTCAAACTCTGTTTCTAGTTATTTCTTTCTGGCTATCTATTTGCCAGTTATTATCAAACAGTCCCATTAACCACAAACAGAACATAGAGACAGGGAAACAAAGTTGTAATTTTCCCAATAGTATAGAAGCGTCCAAGCTTTTTGGCTCAGCTGAAAAAGACACTCTAGGAAATTCCCCAAGGCTGACCCAGGAATTTGATTCCTTTTTGTTTTGGCTGGCTTGCCAATTATCCTGATTGACATGAAGGTAACTAAAGGAGCAAAGTCCCAAGACCATTCAGTTTATTGGTAAGTCTAGCAGTTACCAGTAAAAGAGGTCTTTCTCTCCGTAGCAAGCCAAGAAACCCTGAATGAAGGCTCATTTTTACAGACTAAATGAACATCTTTAAAAAAAAAGCAGCACCATGGATGGGGAAACCAGTTTAGTCACAAAGCCTGAAACATGTCAGGTGTGAGAGACAATATGATTGGATGAAAATCAGGTTTGTGGGGCTAGCAGCTGTTCCTTCTTCCAACTTGTTGCTAGGAAATTCTCATTGATTTAGTTCATCTGTGACAATAATTAATGGTATATAAATAATAGATTTCCTCTCATTGGTGAAGTACAGCTAGTGGTATAAAGATAACAGGATTCTTTTAATTAAGTGCTTTGTAGGGAAACTGGATTTTTAAGTTTAACAGAGGAAGGTAATTTCTGAACTTACCTCAGACAAAGAAGTGTGACTTAGGCAGTTACAGAAAATGATGGTGGTGATGCAGAAAAGAATCAAAATTTTGATTTTCTTACTCTAGAGCCAGCAACCCCAAGAGGCTTAGCTGGAAAGAGAGAGAAGAAAAGAGGGGAAGATGAGAATTCTGGGAGTGGAAAGCAATTAGTAAAAATGCCCAGAGACTGAAATGCAGTGTCTTGTGCAAAAAAGCTAGTGCTGTTCCAATCTCGGTCTTTTAGGAGTGGGGTGGTCTGGAATGAGATCAGAAAGATTGGGACGGGGACAGTCTATGAAGCACTTTGAATGCCAAGTAGAGCATTTTGGTTTTGATCCTTGGAGGACTTAACTCGAGTTTAAGTAGCAGGGTGACGGGGTCAGATCTGAAGTACAGGAAGGTCACTTTGTCCTTCACTTGGATGGAATGGTGTGGGAAGGCTTCTGGCTGTTGAGATGATTCAGACGAGAATGAGGAAGCCCCTTCCCTAATAGCAGGGGTGTATGTGAAATGGGTTAGCCTTGTTAATAGACTAGCTGTGGGGGGGGGCAGGGTGTGAGAATGAGGACGGAGGCAAGGATGGCCTCCAATTTGTTAGCCGAGGTGACTGGGAGAATGGCGTTAACTTTGATTGTAATAGGGAAGCCAAGAAGATGTTTGGTTTTGGACATGCTACGTTTAAGATATTTAAAAGATATCCAGGTAGTAATTTTGGGGAGATCAGTTTCTTTTGAATGATGAGGTCAGAAGCCAGACTTCTAGAATTAGGGAGAGAGAGGAAAGGAAATAGGGGCATCTGTGATAAGTGGCCTTCTGAGGAGTTCAGCCACAAAAGGGAGGAGAGAAATGGAACAAGAGCTGCTAGGGATGCTTGAATCAATGAGGTGGAGAAACATCATGTTCGGGTAATGTAGGGAAGCAGCCAGTGGATCAGAAGAGGTTTAATAGGAATGAGAGAGTGGGGATGGACAAGATGGAGCGGAATGAGATCACTTGCAGAAGTTGAGGGATTTGTCTTGGGAAGAAGGGCCCCTGTTGCTGAGGGGGAGGGAGAAGCTCTCAGCAAATGGCTTTATTCCATGAAGAGAGGTTCTCTGCTAGGAGAGTGGGAAGAGGGGAAGGTAAGGGAGATTGGAGGAGGAGGCCGCGGAAAAAGGTCTAAGAGCTGCTGTGGTCAGTGGTGATTCCATTAGCACAAGGATCTCCTTGCTGCAGCGAGGACCCAGCGGGATACTCTAACATCTATTTGTAAGGAATCCATTCAGTGTGGGTTTGTGATTTGTAAAATGGATCATTGTAGCTCCTCTGGCATTGTAGTGAAGTAAGAATTTTTAAAATCCCAGAATTTTGCCCAGACATAAGGTTAGGCTTGTTAGTCCATAGTTTGGAGACTCTTTGTTCTTTGTTTTGTCTGATGTCTATTTGCTGTCCTGTAGCCCCTTTTGTGCCCTCTGGCTCTTTCAGAGTTCTCATCAGTTGCATCCCCCCCCAGCCTCTCCTCACAGCTCCTTTAGATTCTCTTTGGGAGGGACCACACTGAGGGGGAGCTGCTTTATCTGTCCTTCTGTACTGTGGACTTTGGTCTTGGTCCCTCTATTTTATCTCAATGTCATCATTTTTAAAAGCTTTTCTTTTGGGGGGCATCCTAGGGTTCCAGCCTGCTACCATGGTTCTTGTAGGCCCTAGCACCTATCTTCACCCCCCAGTGAGCAGCTCCAGACCCTTTTTGACTTGTTGGGATTTTTTCCAAAATCCACAGCAGAAGAAGTGCTTCTAACGCATGTCTATGTCCTCTTTCTCATGAGCCTCCCCTCATTTCTTCCTTTGTGGACCCATTTCCTTTACTGGTTTAGATCCAATCCAGATTGATTGTTGATTCAAGGACTTTTTGAAGAATGAAAATAGATCAATGATTAAGATAGATCAATGATTCATTAGGTGCTTTGCTTTTGTCAAAGCGAGGATGGATATTTGTAGAGGTTCAGATAGTTGAAGTCTCCTTATCATGTCTGCTGCATGAGTCCTTTGTAAATAATTTCCATCTCCCCCCCTCCAAATTTGTGTACAGTGGAATGCTACAAGAAGGGACCTCGAAGGCCTCTTGTTGGAGATGGTGCAGATGAGTTGGCCAACTGCACAGTGCAGGGAGCACCTGCTTGTTGGAGGGAACTTCACAGCTGATGAGGTCTCATCCCTTGGACTAAGTTTTGATTGTGAACTGAGGAATCTGCTTAGTCTGAAAGGGTGAATCCTTGCCAGGAAGAGTTTGTGGCAGAAAAGCTTTAAAAAATAAATTTAAAAAAGAGGAAAAATCCCTTTTTGGTTTTCATATTAATAACTGATATATGAAATGTTGGAGTTTGCAGATTTCATTTTTTCATTAGACATTTTCAACAACCCTGGAATGCAATTATTTTATAATATACACAGAGATAAAAAAAAGACTTCAGATGACATTGAGTCTGAGCTTCTCATTTTAGAAAAAGGGAAACTGGGACCCAGAGAAGTTGAATGACTTGCCCAGACTGCAGGTCTTTTGACTCCCAAGCATTGCCATACTTATGTATGAGGTTAGTGGTCCTAGATCACACAGAATTCATACTCATGGTGCTTCTTATTCATGGTTTGTTTCCCTTGTACACTTGGTTAGCCTCTTGCCAGCCTCTTCAGACTTAGTTGGAGATTAAACTCCATCAGACTAGTACCTAATAGACATTCACTTCATAACTATCACGCACTGAACATCTTTTAAAGGAAACATTTGATTCTAAAAGTAAAAGTGGTCATAGGCATTTAAAGTAGGTGGTCTGACCTTAGAAACAGCTGTTTTGAGTCATAACATCACAGAAGCAGAAATAGAAGTCTCCTGGTGGGAAATCACCTACCCAGATTCCAGTCTGCAACCCATAAACCCATTGATTTAGCATACTATTTACTTATTTTTCCAAATACATATAAAGATAGTTTTCAACATTCATTTTTGTTAAACTTTGTGTTCTAAATTTTTCTCCTTTCCTCCCTTACCCTTCTTCTCCCCAAGACTGCAAGCAATCTGATATAGGTTAAATTTGTATAGTTTTTAAAAACATTTCCATATTTGGCCTGTACAAGAAAAATCAGACTAAAAAGGAAAAAAAAAAAACAATAAGAAAGCAAACAAATAAGCAAAAAAGTGAAAATACTGTGCTTTGATTCACATTCAGTCTCCATAGTTTTCTCCAATGTGATGGCATTTTCCATCCCACATTTGTTGGAATTGCCTTGAATCACCACTTTATTGAGTAGACCCAAGTTTATCCCAGTTGCTCATCACACAATCTTGTTATTATGTACAATGTTCTCTTGGTTCTACTTGATTCAGCATCAGTTCATGTAAGTTTTCCCAGGCTTTTCTGAAATCACTCTGCTAGTCATTTCTTAAAAGAACAATAATATTCCATTACCATAACTTATTCAGCCATTCCCCAACTGATGGGCAACCACTCAGTTCCTTATTCCTTGCCATTGTAAAAAGAGCTGAGCACTTTTATTAGGGGCCCACAGGTTCGATGTTTCCATGATCAGGGTAGCAAAATTAAGGGTTAAGGCACAATAAGAATTGTAATATCCAGCATCATACAGGTCTGTTAGACAATTCTAAGAGAAAATATTGTGGGAGAGATCTGGGTTGGGAAAGGGGGGGAGTTTTGTATAATTGAGAAGATAAAGGGTTCAGGGAGTACATGGATGGATGGATGGGTGTTAAACCTTTCTACGGGCCAGGCATTATTCTAAGAGCTGAGATGTAGAAAGGAGAGAGGCAGGTTGCCATGCTGACCCAATAGAACAGAGGTGGATATAGAAGCCGAGAAGGGGATGTGACCAGGAAGATGGTCCATTAATGATGTGGGTTACCAAGGTAACTAACAAGCTTGGAGGTGGTCAGGGAGGATATAAGAGGGACTTGGCTTTTCCCCACCAAAAAAAATTTTTCCCCCTTACTAACCCTCATTGCTAATAGCCAGTTTGGTACCTTGGGAATCACTAGAGAAAATTGGAAACAGTGACTTTGGTCTCTTCTTTGCTGGTGGGAAATAATTACCCCTAAGGACATTAATGCTTTCCAAAATTCCAGTAGGAAAGTTGGGGACAGTGTCAGAGGAGAAGGGGTTGGTTGTTAGAGAGTGTAAACCCAGGTTAGAGCTAAGCAATAGCTACAGTGTCTCTGGCTGGCTTCTTTCTTTGGATGGGTTTAAAGAACACTTCCCACTCAGCATCTCACACATGGGCACGAGGGCACATGTCGGCCTTCTCCCTCTTTCTTGACTTTGCTCTTCCTTACAACGCGCACTGCTCATGGTTTTGTTCCATCGAATTTCGAACATCTCCCAATTCGTTGTCTTTTGTGACTGCTCTCAAACGACGGTGTTGGTTTTTGAAGATTTCATCTTCCTGAAAATAGTTTCTTTTGCAGTTGCCAAAGAAGTGGTTTCTCAAGTATTGTGATTTATTTTATCTTAGGCTTCTAATAAGCTAATGCTTCAAGCCTCTAATTAATTAGTTTTCTCCAATCTCTCCCATGTTCATGTTTTCAAAAATGGAATTACTTCATAATGGACTTCTTTGATTGTTTTCCCCTTTCCTGACCAAATGCAGGCTTTGATTGCATTTGGGATCATTATTCCAGTGTTCTAGTGCCTCACAGACACATGATTTCTATTTTCATGGAGTGATGCTCCCATCTTGTGGATCCCGGGAATATTGTTCTCGTGGTGGGTAAAAGGTATCTTAACCGGTGTCTTAGATTTGTCTTATTGGCGCAACCGCTGGATTGTCAGAATTTTAGGAAATTGATGGTCACATGGTAGAATTCAAACTGAGACCGGAGACGGGCCCAGAGGCCAGAGGTTTCCCCTCTTCTAAAAAAGTTTCACGGGACATTTGTAGACAATATTTGGTGTCTGGACACCTCCACCTCACCTCATGCAGCTCGGGCCCCTCCTCAGAATGTTTTAAAATTTATAGCAGAGGGATAAAGGAACCAACTGTGATGAAATGCGATGGCAAACCCAAGATCCCCCGTTTTAAAGAATACAAATGATTTTTCTCTACTAGTCAGCAACCCACCGTTAGACCAGCTTGCTGGGCACAGTCCTGGCAAAAACGTTGTTGTTAGACCCACGTGCAGAGGCGTCTCTGTTCGGATGGGGGGGGGGGAGGTGATCTTGGAGAGGGAGGCGCCAACACCTGGCCTTTGGGCCTCCAAGAGGCAGGAGGGAGGAGCCCGGCCTGAGAGCGCTGGTGGGCCCAGGAACTCTAGTAGAAAAGGGCCACTTCTACTCCTCCGCCCCGCCCTGAGGAGCCTGCTTCCTTCTGTCTCCTAACCCCGCGGGGCTTCGCGCTGTTTGGGGTGGTCTGGCTCGGCAGCATCACCAAACAACAAAGCGCTCCTGAAGTAGCCTTCCTCTGCCCGCACAGGGCTCTGGGAGAGGCCTTCTCAGCCGAGCTAACAGCGCCCCCTGGTGTGCACAGCATGAGCTGGCGCCAGGTCTTTGGCAGCATCAGGACCAGAGCAGCTCGTGATTGGGCTGGGGAGGAAGCCGGGGCATGAAGGTTAAGGGGCCTGGTTCTAGTCACGTGCTCCGTGCCAAGGTTTTGCCATATCATAGTCGTTGTGAGCATCCTTTTAAAAGAGTGCAGATGGTAGGGCCCCTCCCTCAACTTCCCCCCTCCCTCTCAGCCTAAGGGAGTCTCCTGAAGGTTCTGTTGCAGTCCTCTGACTGGAGAGGCCTTGGAGTCAGCGTTCTTACAAATGAGGAAACTGAGTTCAGAGAGTGTGGGGGACTTACCTAGGATCACATACCTATTTTTTAGTGTTGGGATTTGAACCTGTCTTTCTAACGCAGAGTCCAATGCCCTGACCATCCTGCCACCCTGCCTCGTGAGATTTAAAGTGCATTTAGGGTTGGGGAAGGAGTAGCAGGAGGTGCCTCTGCAGTGTAGGTTGGGAGCAGGTTGTAAAAGGTCCTGAATGGCAGGTTAACACGTTAGAATTTCCACTGGACGACTGTGAATAGTGAGATGAAGCGCTCAGATCCATTCCTGAGGAGGATTCCACGGTCAGCTATGTGATAAGCAAGAGGGGGCCTTTGAGGCCATTGTAGACCAGTGCAGCCAAGGGCTCAGGAAGAGCTGGACTTGCAGGGAAGGCCCTTTGGATTTTATTTATTTTTCACAAGTCCAGTATGACGTATTGGACACAGCTTCTGGGCCCACAGCTTCTGCCCTGGCTCCCAAGCCAGGGTTGGGATGTCGCCGTCCCCTACATAGCAGAAAGCTTTGGATGACAGCGCACATCCCAGTGTGTTTATAAAACTCACTTTATTGCCATGTCTTTAAGTATCTGCTAACCTTAAGTTCAGTTGGAGCCCAGGAATGATGAGAACGGTTCATAGAAACTTGGAAAGATTTGTGTGGTACATATATGATGCATTGTGAGGTGAGGGAAACATGAAAACTATCGTAAAAAGCCATTTTAAAAGATTTAGAAACTCTGCTGAAGCCAGGGGGACAGATGAAGCAGGACCCCCCCCCCCCCACTTCCTCAGAGAGGCGGACTCAAGGTGCAGAATGAGACACATTTTCCAACACGTGTATGTGGGGATTTGTTTTGTTTGATTAAATATAATTGTCACTACAAGGGTTTCCCTCCCTTCAGGGGAAGTGAAAGTGAGGGAAAAAATCTTGATAATTGAGGGAGGGGAGTTTTTTTAAAAATAAAAGTAATGTGTTAACATTGGATCACCAAGGGGCAGCTAGGTGGCGCCGTGGATAGAGCACCAGCCTTGAATTCAGGAGGACCCGAGTTCAAATGTGGTCTCAGACACTTAACACTTCCTAGCTGTGACCCTGGGCAAGTCACTTAACCCCAGCCTCAGGGTGGGGGGGGAAACCATTGGATCAACAAGATGAAATGGACTCCCCTTAATTTTTACCTTTGTTTTTGTTTTCAGAATGTGTTCCACATGGTGGTGGAAGTACCTCGATGGACAAATGCAAAGATGGAGGTAAGGACTCTCTTGGGGGTAATTCTTGCTTATGTTACAAGGCTTTGTCAGGAAACTTTTAACCTGTGAAACCCTCTCAAGGGAACCACTACTTCCCAGGAAGTTCTCTTGGCCCACCTGCCTCCCCCTTGTGGTTTCTATCCACTACTCTCTGTCCTCTGCTCTTTCAAGACCCAGCATAGCTGCTGAATCGAGCTCAAGAAATGGCACTAAGATCAGCCAGTCCAACTCCCACTTTACAGGTGAACAAACCAAGGCACAGAGATTCACCTTTGGCCAGATGGTCACTCAAGGGAAGAACCAGAACTCTTTCTTGTTCAGCCCTTATTTCTCCTGCCACATAAATGGCTGCTTTTATTATGGTGGGACAGACATTCAGGGATTGACTCAAGATGTTCCTCTTTCCCCAGCCCTACTGAAATCCCTGTTTAAATAGCATCTTCCAGCAAGCCAACCAACAGTGTGCTTTCTGTCTGTTTTAGATCGCAACAAAGGATCCTTTAAACCCCATTAAGCAAGATGTCAAAAAGGGAAAGCTTCGCTATATTGCCAATGTGTTCCCTCACAAAGGGTACATCTGGAACTACGGTGCCATCCCTCAGGTACGTTCCTGTGCAGTGGATAAAAAAGCTGCTAGTAAGCACTGACTGTGTTCAAGGTATTGTGTTTAGCCCCCAGCATTCACTAGAAGAGTCAGGCAAGAAACACCTATTAAGCCCCTACTTGGAATCAGACACTGTCACAACCACTGGGCACATCAAAAATCACCACAGGCAGCTCAGGAGCACCTGGGGAAGAGGAGTCAGGCAGGGTAATCCCATGGTCCTTAGGGGCACTGAGAAGAGAGTCCTTTTAGTTTCTGCTGCTCAACTATTTGACCTGGTCTTGTCCTCTCCATCACTGTAGACAGGACTGAGAGCAAATCACCTAATGTTTAGCATATAACAATCTTCCCTGAAAGGAGCACTGCAGGATTTAATCATGTTTGTCCCAGTAGAATTTAAGTGTCGTGTTGAAGGGAGTAAATGATGTTGACTACAGAAGTTACAATGAGTAAACTGATGGGGGAATCCTGGTAGCCCAGTGTTTGTGTGCTGATTACAGGGTGGCTAACCCTGGAGTGTTTGTCTTTACATGGGATATGATTATGGGCATAGGAGTGATTTGGAGTGGAACATGCTGTTAGGGAAAGATGGGAGCTGCAGAGACTCTGAGAGGTTCCTCAAAAGGGAGTGTTTTCTGCATTGGGGAGCAATGGTGATGCTTGAGCTTTTGGGGGGGATCTGCAGATAAATTCTGCATATAATGTAAAACTTATTCACTGTGAGTTTTGCTTGATTTACTGAACTGGGTTCCTTCCCCCTACGCCCCCCCCCTTCCTTTTTTTTATTCTTTGTTATAAAGGATCTCTCTGGGGGAAGGAGGAAGGGATAGAATATATTGGGAAATGTAGTTGAATATGACAATATGGTTAGTGTATTTTTCAGTAATATTTAGAGATAGCTTTAAAAAACAAAGAATGGAGATTCAAAGATTGGAATAAGACTTCTTATTTTTTGCTTGATGACATTCTTGTTAAGGAACTTTTGTTTGATTCAGAGAGAAAAAGAAGGGTGATGGGGGTGCTTTCAATTCTTCCCCGCAAAGCTGGGTAAGAAAGCCTCCGTGCCATCTCCAGATCCCTCCTCCCTGCTGTAGTCCCATTCAGCGCTTTGGAGGCTTGGGGAGGCCGGGTCCCTGGGGGAGATGCTCGCCTCCCCACGGCCAGACTGAGCTCGGGGAGGGTGGTGGCAAACACTGTAAGCCAGCCCTCCAGAGGAGTCATCCAGGCCAGGGCGCCAGGCGCTTATTCCCCACCCATGACTTTCCTGGGTCTCTCTGACCCCTAGGGTCAGCCAGGAATGTCATAGTACAACCAGAGTGTACCCGGACATGACTAGAAGCCTGGTGAAATTAATCTTTTGCCAACTGGAAAAAAGCCTTCTCCTTCATATTACCTGCAGGTGCTGATCTGTGTGGCCCCAGACCCCTTGGGGACTAAGGTCTTGGAGGGCAGGGTCTGCATCCTTTTGTTAGCTGCAGCCCCATGGCTATGAATTGGGGGAGGGGGTCTGTCTGCTTTGATGGAGAGGCTGTGGACCAGCACTGCTCACTAAACGAGACCATTACTGTCAAGGCCACTCCCTATTCCCACGTTAGGTCTCTGTGGGTGGGTGGAACAAGTACTCACCCCTTGTGGGTGTCTCTTACTCCTGGCCCTCCAGAAGTGGTAAGGAAAGTCCAGAGAGCCTCGTCTGCAGAGCGCTTCAGAATGATGGCGGATCATAACTGGAGCCATGCCTCTCTCCCTGCAACCTCAGCCTAGGGCTGTGCTGGCTGCTTCCTCCGAGCAGTCTGGAGCCCGGGTCAGTGCCTTCGGCAGCTCTGGGTTCTCGCCAAGGCCACGGCCCTTGAGCAGTGTCTGAAGAGCTGGGAGCTGTTTGCTCAGTGAGGTGAAGGGCTGTCCTGTCTGCTCTTTCTCCCTCCTTGAAGTCCCGGCTAAGTATCCTCGCCTTCTTCCTGCCTGTCCCTCAGCACCGACAGTTATGGGCTCTGTCCAGAAGGAGGATAGTGCAATGATTGCTGCCTCCTCCCAGTTTCTGGTCGTTTTCACCAGAATTCAGTCAGATTATTCAGTCTACCAAGGGCTTACCCCATGCCAGGCACTGTGCTGGGGATACAGAGGCAGAGGGCAGTCTGCCCCACAAGGAGCTCACACTAATGAGGGATGCCGTGTGTAAGCAAATGTTGCAAACTATCCTGCTCTGAACAAGCTGGCTTTCTTAGGCCAGATTTAGGACTTGACAGGCATTCCTTGCTAAATCCCGTCTGAGCCCAGCCAAGTAAGTTGCAGTCGAGGAATACCTATAAGCCTTGAAATGCAATTCCAGTTCTGAACATTCGAAATCATTTTAATGAGATCTTTTTGTATAGAGTCTTTCCATAATATCCAGTTTGTTTTCTGTTTGCTGTCTATTAAGTCAGTGAATCTTATTAACCAGTTTCTAAAATATAACCCAGTCTGAGACACTAGTTAGAGCTTTTTTGTGTTTGTTCCCCCTGTATAGCCGCCATGCTTTTGCTTACCCAGAATGCATTCCCACTTTACCTCCTCTGAGAGTCCCTAATTTTCTTCAAGGCTCAGCCCAAACAGTTTTCTTGACCCCCCCCCCCTTCCCCCAAGGCTGATTGATGTATTTTGTGTGGGCCCATAATATGAGCACATGTTGTGTTCCTGAATCTAATCCAAGATTTCTGAAGGCAGGGGCTTTTTGTCCTTGTAATCACAGCATCTCTTACAGTGTCTGGGCCAGGGGAGGCATCTCATAAAGGCTTCCTCATCAATAGGTTGACTTCCTCTAATTAGTAATTATCTTACTGTGTCAAAATCTGTGGACACTGAGGCAAGTCCCAACCGTCTAGAGGTATTACATCTTCCCCGTCAGCAGTCCCTGGGATTAGAATTCTAGCTCATACATGGTCTTCTTGGCTGATGAGAAAATCATGGCTTCATTAGCACCTTTGGAGGGGAGCGGAGTGGAGAGAAGCTGCCTTCTGCCTCCCTTACCCTTGTCTCCTCTTCTTGTCACCAGACTTGGGAAGATCCGGGACATAAAGACCAGCACACCGGCTGTTGTGGAGACAACGACCCCATCGATATCTGTGAGATTGGAAGCAAGGTAACTGCACCACTGAACTGCCCTTTGTTGGGGAGGATTGGGAACCCCCTCCTGTTCTCCTTCACGGAAGGGCTTCTGGCCATTGGTCAGTCTCTTTTCTGACTGTTGAACTAGAGTCCATTGGGCCATTTCTTAGAACTGAAGCTCGATGGCACAAAGAGTTCATTGGGCCCACCACCTCCACCACTACCCCATAGAGGCCCAGGCGAGCAGAGGATGCTGGATTTAGACTCACGCACCCATGTGAGAGCTGGGTAACCCCTTAATTTCAGTGCCTCAGCTTACCTTTCTATAAAATGGACAGTATACTTACAAGGATCCTGAGGCGTTTTGTGTAAGATGTTCAGTAAGTCTTTGGCTAACTCTCGGCCATCTTCCCCCCCAAGGTCTCCCCCCTGCCCAGATTAGGAAGTGTTAAAATTAGGATCTCAGCCTAGGACTTGGCCCCAGGTCAGGGCTCTTTCCATCAGAGAGACACGCCCTCTTCTGGGATGCTCCCAGAGGTTAGAAGCCATGGGCTAACTGTAGATGGGTCAGTTCAGGCTGATCTCAATAAACTTCTCTTTGGAAATGAAGCATCTTCCAAGAAAGGTCCCTTCGGGTCTCCTGAAATTTGTGCTTGTGGACTTTTGGCTGCTCATAGGTGCCAGGAAACACTAGCCAGACTTGAGAAAAACCCACAGGATTCTATATGCGAAGCTGGAAGGGACCTGGGGTCGCTTCATCCAAGCTCCTCTTCCTGAAGTCATGTAGGCAGGCGCCTCAGAGCCGGATCTGAGTTCCTGGTCCCTGACTCCCCCAGTGGGCCAAAAGCACAGAAGGTCGTGAGGGGGGCACTGGCTAAATGTGAGATTGCATTGCTGGCTGAACCATGGGCTAGTTGTCCAGAGCGGATCCTAGCTCATGAGAGGGGAAAGACATGGGAAGGCCCCCCATGTAGAGGGAGAAGGGGAAAGAGTCCCAGACTCACAGAGTCCCTGCCTAGGGCCTCCCAGGTGAGGGAGCTGGTTCAGGTTCCTCGGCTCCCACATCTTTGGTGTGTCCCCCTCCCCGACCTCACATGGCTTTGGATCTCTGTGCAGGCCGTAGTGTAGCACCTGCTAACCCGGGAGGTCCCGGGGAGCCAAGAACAAGCAAAGGGCTCATCCATTTGTTGGAGCTGCTCCTCTAGGCCCAGGGCTGGGGGCCGGGCCACATCCTAGCTCTGCCCTCAGGGCTCCTCTTGTTCTCTCCCACCCGCATTTGTGCAGGCCCATGGGCAGAGGGCCTCAAACTGGGGCCCTCTCAAAGCCCAGCTTTCCTGGGCCGGCCAAGGGAGTCTTCCCTCCCACAATCATGACTCGGGTTTTGACTCGTAGATCTGCTCCAGGGGAGAAGTCATCAAAGTGAAGGTGCTGGGCATATTGGCCATGATTGATGAAGGAGAAACTGACTGGAAGGTCATCGCGATCAATGTGGATGACCCTGATGCTGCCAGCTACAACGGTAAGTGGGGCTCGGCGGGAGGCTGAGACCAGGCTGTGTCCGCCATGCCTTGGTGGCCCCTCATCGCATGGATGGCTGAGGTCATGAGGTGCTCAGCAGTCTGGTGGGGTACACCCCCCCTCCCCCAGGCCAGACCCCTGAGAGCTCTGAACTGAGTGTCAGGCCAGGCTCGGACCCCGAGACCCGTAGAGAAAGGACTCTGGCTCAGAGCCTGGGCCCTCTGCCCCTTGGCCAGGATCTCCTTCCACTCAGCTGCAGCTATCAGCAATGCTCCCCTGCCCAGACTCAGCGGACAACCCGGGCCGTGGGCTCACTGTGGGTCCCCCTGGCCCTCACTCACTTCAGTCTGGCCTGTGTAATTCTGCCTCAGCTCACGGCACCATCCTCTGAAACTGGCCGGGGCTGGGATGTGGGAAGGAAGCTGACCCAGGGTCCTGCCTGACGTAACCTGTCCTCAGACCTCCCACTCTACCCGCCATGTTTTTCTTGAGGGAGAGCTGAGGGGACGCTCGTTTTAAGCAGCCACCCTGTGGTTGGTAGGGTTTAATCCTGCCACTAGATAATCCCCTCCTACTTCCTAGAATGTCTGGGATTGAGGGGGCTCAGGACCTAGGCTGGACGATGGGAATGGCCAGGGAGTGCCCGGGGCCAGACGTGGAACCAGCAGAGAGGATCTGCCCTTGACTTGCTCTGACAATGATGTCCTTATTCCTAGCTCATCCATCTGTGCTGGGGCCATTTCAGGGTCTCCCCTCCACCCCTCTGTCCTACTGGTCAGGTAGCTGCCCAGAGTATGTCAGGAGCAGGGGGGCAAAATTTGAACCCAGGGCCTGTGACAACAGAGCCAGCCTTGTCTCCTCCACACCTTTTCTCAAGACACTGCAGTTGCTTTAAATTGGTATTAGCTATTTTTTGTTCTTAATTTTTGCATTGGGTAACTAGAAAATTTTCAAATAATAAGATGATAAAGGGTTTAGAAGTCATTTAAGGCGTTCATTCAGTTTCTAGCTTTTCAGCAAAATGTAATGGTGTTGGGATAACCGGCCAAAATAAAAAGCGGGCCGGAGGCATCAGCTGGGCCATGAAATGGGCCGCTCTTGTGTCCAGAGCACTTGCTGATGGGTCTCTGCCCATAGCTCCTTTGTTGGACTGTGAATAGTGAGCTGGGAGTGACTCTACCCACCCCCCAGACCCCACATGGAGCTTCCCCTGGCCACGGCCAGGTTGGCCACACTTGGATCTCCGTTTCCCTCCCTACGCATTGAGACTCAGGCCAAGTCTCCTCCCTGTGCACTCATAGCACGAGCCTAAAACTGGATGTTTGTGGGAGGGTATTTATGTGTCCTAAAGTCATTGTGGTGTTTTACTTTTTTTTAAGATATTAATGATGTCAGAAAGCTGAAACCTGGTTATCTGGAAGCCACCGTGGAATGGTTCAGAAAGTACAAGGTGCCTGACGGGAAACCAGAGAATTCCTTTGCTTTCAATGCAGAATTTAAAGATAAGGTAAGGGTGTCCCGGCTCTGACCCAGTTTCTGTTCAGCCTTACACTACAGTGCTGCCATCATAGAATAAACATTAATGCTGTATGCACTCTGTGTGTTGGACACAAGGCTGATGAAAGCATTTTTATTATTTTGGTGTTCTTCTAAATTTGGAAAGAGAATGTCCAAAGTGGCCCAATTACCCCTACGTCCTTAGATCTCTCTCTGCCCCAAGACAGCTAGAGGTAACATTTATAGGAAACAAGGAAAGGGCCCTAATGTTAGTTTGGGACTAAAATTCCAGTATAATTACCACTTAACCTTTTTTCCTGAACTACTTATTCCCTTCCTTGGCTGCTCTTGTCAAAGACTGAGATGGTCTTTTCCTTGTGGAGCAATATCAGTCTTTTTTTTTTTTTTTTTTTTTTTTTTTTTTTTTTGTGTGAGGCTTTGGAGTGCTGAATTTGAACTCGGGTCCTCCTGACTCCAGGACTGGTGTTCACTGCACAATCTAGCTGTTTGTTCTGTTTCTGTCTTTTCTGAATAAAAGGAAACTGTCCTATCCCTTAGTAGGGTCGCAGGCCAATGGTGTTGTGGACTAAGGTGACAGGAATTAATTGGGGAGTGGAGATCCTGATTTTTGTGGCTCCTTTTTACTGAGAAACATACAGAATCCTGCATGCATAAGTATAGAAAATACCTATTTTCAAATATTTACTAATAATAAATCATAAAGAAATTTATTTCAAAATAATTCTTTGATTTACATATAATTTTACCATTTATTAAAGATGAAAGGAAATTTGCATACTGATGAAATGGATTGCTTATTTATTTTTACATAAAGAATTAAAAATTGGAATAATTGGTACTTTTTACTGTCACAGTTTTTTTTTTTCCCCCCCACAATCCCCACATTCAGTTATGTGACCTATATTTAAGAAGCTTTGCCCTAGAGGGCCGGCCACCTCTGTGAGAACAAGGTATAGGCAGAAAGGAGTGCCGGTCCCCGGGCACATTTCCTGTGGATAAGAAAGTATTTGACTTGAAGGAATGTCGCCTGAGCTGGAGAAAAACGGCATTTAGATCTGCCTTTCTCTAACACATGCTTCTTGAAATTGCAGGACTTTGCTGTGGACATCATTAAAAGCACTCATGATCACTGGAAGGCCTTGATGGAGAAGAAAACAGACGGAGGAGAAATCAACTGGTAGGTGTGAGCCCTCAGGAGTCCGTGGGTGGTCCCTGCTCAGCCTTGTCCGGGAGCCCTCCTGGCAGAGAAGCTCCCCTGACAGATACAGGAGGACATCCTCTCCATGGCTCAGTCTTAGAGTCGCTTAGGGCACCAGGAGGTGAGGGGATGGTCAGAGTCATACAGCCAGGGCTTGTTGGAGGCTGAACTTGACCCAGTCTTCTTGGCACTCAGATCGCCTCTCCCTCCCTTCCCCAGGGCCCCCTCGACATAGAGCAAAGGTTTTCACACAACTATAATAAGATGCTTTGGGAGAGTTTTGGTAGAGTATTCTGAGCCCTAAGAAACCCAAAGGTGCTGAGGGCAATAACTGCTGGCCGGCCAGCAGGAGCACGGGTGGAAGGGGTGCAGGACTTAGCAGAGTTTCTCCAGGCCTCCTGTAGTGCTTGGGGAGTGGGACTGAGCCCGAGAAAAGTGGGTGTAGGCTAGAATGTCTGAGTGGTGGCACTGATTAATGCAGGGAACTTTTCTTAATCTGCTGGATGACAATGGAGCCTTGCCTGGCTTGTCTCAGTCATCGTGATGTCTGTGCCTTTTGCAGAGACTTGTGGGTACCAAACTTTCATCTCTGATTCTGGATTGCTTTTTTTTTTTTTTTAAACAAACAGCATGAACACCACCATAGAGAACAGCCCCTTCAGGTGCAGCATGGAATCTGCCAAAGCGATTGTAGACACTGTAAGTGCAAACAACGTTCTCTGAGCAGGCAAAGCTCTGGGGCTGAACCGGCAGAAAATGCTCATTTTCTCAGTATTTGTGGCATGGCGCCAAGTCACCTAAATGTTTGAACACTTAGAACCCTGACTCAGGGGCTCATGGCACTTGGAGGAGATCATAAGCTGAAAGACTGGGGGGCTGGGGGTTTTGTCAGACAGCCGCTATCTTGGGAACGGTTCATCGCTCTATGGGGGGCTATTACCTGGGCAGTAATTAATGTTCAAGTGGGCCAAGATACTTAAAGAGAAACTTGAGTTAGCCTGGACGAGGAGGGTCACAAGGTGGGGAAGGGAGGAGGAGAGAGAGGGGGCCACATCCCCATATGCACCCAAACTGGATTAACTGGAAGATAACTTGTCAAAATAAATACAAATGCAAGAAAACATAGATTCTATTAAAAATTTTAAATGGTCCAAATGAAGCTTGAAGGAACACTGAATTCACCCATGCTTTAGGCAGCAGCAATTAGGAAAAAGAAAGTGGTTGGTGACTTGGCTGTTTGCTGAGTGCATGGAAGGGGGTGCCAGGTGGATAGGTGCTCCTCACTTGATGTTCTTTTCTAAGATGAAAGATAAGAGGAAGCCTCCTTAAATAGCCATTCATTTATTTTATTTTTTAAAAGATTATTTTACTTTTTCCCCAATTACATGTTAAAGCAACTTTGACATTTTTTTTTTTTTTTAAGTTTTGAGTTCCAAATTCCCCTTCCCCTTCTTGAGAGATAAGCAATCAGGTAGGTTATACATGTACAGTTACGTAGAATATTTCCATATTTGTCATTTTGTACAAAAAGCTCAAAAGAAAAAGGTAGAAAATAGCATGCTTTCATCTGTATTCCGTCAATATGAGTTCTTTCTGTGGAGGCCGATGGAATGCTTCATCATTAAGTCTTTGGGGTTGTCTTGGATTATTGCATTATTGAGAATAGCTAAGTCATTCTCAGTTGATTTCGATAGTCTTGTTCCTGTGTGCAACATTCTCCTGGACACTTCACTCTGCATCGGTTTATAAGAAGTCTTTCAGGTATTTTTTAATCATCCTGTTTGTTATTTCTTATGTCACAATAATATTGCATTACACTCATATACTACAGCTTGTTTAGCCATTCTCCAATTGATGAGCATCCCTTTGAGTTCCTATTCTTTGATACCACAGAAAGAGCTGCTATAAATATTACTGTATAATTAAATCCTTTTCTCTTTTGGAAGGATCAAAGGGGGTGCACAGTTTTATGGTCCTTTGGGCACAGTTCCAAGTTGTTCTCCAGAATGGTTGGATCAATTCACAACTCCACCAAAAGTGCATCAGTGTCCCAGTTTCCCTACGTCCCCTCCAACATCCAACATTTTCCTTTTTTGTTATCTTAGCCACTCCGATAGGTGTGACATGGAACCTCGGTTGTTTTAATTTACATTTCTCTGATCAAAAATGATTTAGATGATATTAAAACAACTCTAAGGTACTATCTCATACCTATCAGATGGACTAAGGAAAAGATAATGGTATATGCAGTTCCACTATTGGATCTGAATCCCAAAGAGATCATAAAATAGAGAAAAGGACCCACATGTGCAAAAATGTTTGTAGCAGCAAAGAACTGGAAAACTGAGTGTATGCCCACCAGCTGAAGAATGACTGAGTAAATTATGGTGTATGAATATTATTCTATAAGTCGTGATCAGCAGGATGATTTCAGAAAGTTGTGAAGAAACTTTTTAAATGAATCGATGCTAAGTGAACAGAACCAGAACATTGTACGCAGTAAGAGCAACATTGTGTGATAGACTTAGCTCTTCTCAGCCTACAGTGATCGAAGACAATATCAATAGACTTGAGATGGGAACTGCCATTCTCATTCAGAGAGAGAATTTTGGAATCTGAATGCAGATTCAAGTGTACTATTTTCATTTTTTTTTCCCATTTGTTCTGATTTTTCTTCCACAACATGACAAATATGGAAATATATTTAAAATAATTACATACATATAATCTATATCAGATTGCTTGTTATCTTTGGGAGGGGGAAGATGAGAGGAGAGAGAATTTGGAACTCAAAATCTTAGCAAAATGAATGTTGAAAGCTATCTTTGCATGTACTTGGAAAAATGAAATACTATTGAGAGGGGAAAAAAAAGATTAAGCATTTTTCCAAGTGACTGTAGATGGCTTTGATTTCTTTGTCTGAAAATGATTTGTTCCTGCCCTTTGACCATTTATCAGTTGGTAGTGACGTGGCTTATCATCAGTTTGACTCAGTTCTCTGTGTGAGAGGTGAATGTGGCCATAGATTGATTGCTTCATCTAAAGGGTTCAGACATCTGCCTGTGGCTGGCAGAAGAGGCCTGGGGGGAGAGGGGGAGAGGCTGGAAGTCCGGCTGTCCGAGGATGGCTCCTTGTGTGTGCTTTATTAGCTTTGAAGAGAGCCCCAGGGCTCCTGAGAGCTCTGGCAGGTCCCTGCACAGAAAGGCAGAAGGTCCTGGGCCAGAATCCTAGATGTAGGCCTGGGAGACCTCACCAGGGAGGCCGGACTGCCTGCTCATCTTCCTGAAGAGGCTCTGGGAGGGACACCCTCTGCCTCCAGGGCCTCTACCTGCTCTTTCTTTTTCATCTGTGACCCTAATGGTGCCTTCTCTATTGTTGTTGTAGCTGCCGCCATCTTGCGAGTCAACCTGCGTCATCCCCACAGATGGTAAGGTCTGGCCTGAATGATGGCAGCATTGGGAGCCGGGGGAGGGGGGAGCAGCAAGACCTGGGCCTTGCCTGCCTTCTCGCACCACTCTGTCCCTTCTTCCCACTGGGGCCACGGCCTTGTTTCTGCTCCCTTGTGAGGTGTTAGAATTAGGGGCAAGGGGGCATTGGTGCTGCACCCCACCAAATGTGGAGCTTGAGTTGGGCTCCCCTTCAGCTTGTGAGTAATAATTCCCCCCAAAACACTGTCCTCTTCTACTCCTGTAAGGAGTAGGCCAGTCTAGAAAGCCAGCAGCAAGTTTGATGCACGTCTGAGGGAAGCACTCACAGGGCTCTGCTTGGCCGCAGAAGGCCGGCCCCCTTCGGGATCTGTCCTGAGGCATTTGAGGCGCCTGCTGTTGTCAGGTTCTGTGCCCCGGGCCTGAGAACAAAACCGTCCTGGCCCAGAAGGAGCTTATGCTCCCCAGACTTGGAGCACCGGCCTGGTGACCACCAGCATCCCCTCCTCCCCCCCAGCACACCAGCCCCTCTAGATCAGGGCCTTGGGCTCTGGTGGGTTCTGGCCACGGGGGCTTGTTAAGCTCTGTAGGCCGGCATCTTCCTGGAGAGCCCTCGGAGGACGTATTGGCTCTGGGTCCTCCCTCCATGTTTCTGAACAGAGATTTTGATGGTTGCTTTTCTTTCTCTCGGCACAGTGGACAAGTGGTTTTATTACCAGAAAAACTAATGGCCCTGGAGGTTCAGCCAGCGCTGCTACCTTCCCTCGATCAGGACGTCCTAGATTCCAAGCCGTAGTTTTGTGGTGGCGAGCTCTGAGGAGACAGCGCAACACCCCCGTGTTCATAGTTGTGTGCTCTCGGCCCTCCCACTCCTCGCCTGCGTGCCGCCGTCCCCGGGACTGGGCTGAAGAGAATCAAGCCGGCTGTGGAGGGAGAAGCAAGCATGCTTTGCAAAGTGTCTGTGTTTACTATATGTTAGAGAATAAAATTATTTTGCCGAAGCTCATTTGGAGAGAAGGGATTTTTTTTTTTTTTTTTTTTTAACCCCACAATATCTGAAATAAAACATTTGCTGGCAAGCACAGGTTCTGTCTGACAGGACTTCCTGCTTTCCTTTCTACGTGTTCATCTTAAAATTAAATTTGTAATTAAAAATGGAGAGCTGTGTGAGGGTTGACTCAGCCTCAGGAGGCATGGGGCCCATAAGCCACCAGAAGGGAAATCAGGCTATTAAAACCCGATATATTACTGCCCTTCTCAGCCTGGGGTCAGACTTAGGATAGCGAGGGCCAAAAGATAGTGTTCTGCATTGGGATTATAAAGACCTGGACTTGTACCTGTCCCAGCCCCCACCTGCTGTGACTGGGCCTCTCTAAGCTTATTTCCCCCTCTGTAAAGCGGGGTGGGGATGATGGTGTCACAGGGTTCTGAGCATCAAAGGAGACGATTCACATCGAGCTTTGGCAGCCACTGGGAGCAAGAGGGATGGAAGTACCTGGGCCAGGATGGAGTCTGCCTGCTCTGCGCTCCATCACCTTAGTTTGTGTGTAAAATGGATGTTACAGGATGTTACAAGCAGACCGGGAAAAGCCAGAGGGAGGGTCTCAGCATTTGGGGGGTCCTCCACAAACACGTGGCCTCTGAACCAGCTTTGCCAAATTGATGGGCAGGATGTTCTAGCAGTCCTGTGTGTGTGCTCTGGAGGACTGACAGGGAAGCTCGGGCAGGAACCCAAAGGATGAGTGTGGAGTGGGGAGGGGCTCTGGCCTGGGCTACCTGCGGAATCCCCTGGCCTGTGGAGTCTTCTAGAAAGTGGGCAGTGTAGTCTGGTGCCCATCCCAATGCCAGGCAGATGGGTTCTATTCCCGCTAAGTCAGCCGTTTTGTTTCAGAATAGGCCTGTGGCCACTGCCACTTCTGCATCGTTTTTCCCAAAGTGTTTCCCTTACAAAGACTGGGCGAGGTATTTGCAGCCTCCACTTTCCAAGAGAGGAATCCCAGGCAGCTGGAGTAAGGGACGCAGTACTGAGCCGGAAGCCGGGAAGGCCGGGGTCACAGCCTGTCTCAGGCACCTGCCAGTGGAGCCCGTCACAGACTTGCCAGACTCGGGTTCTTCATCTATAAGGAAAGGACGGGGGCTGAAAGCTTGCTTCTGGTCCTGCCTCCGCCATCTCGGGGAGCGTGGGCATGAGGTGATAAGCACCAACTTTGTGCCAGTCACTAAGGACAGGGCAACAAAAATTACACGGTCTCTGCCCTTACCAGCTGTCATTCTCCCGGGAAGCTGCGGACATAGGTGTGTGAATGGGTAGAAGCAGGTAAATGGGTGGGGCACAGCAGCAGGGGAGAGAAGGAAAAGCATCTGCAAATGGTGCCATTCACATTTTTAAAAATTCCCCCGAGTCCTGATTAAGCCATTTTAAAGGGGTTGGTTTGGACTCCGACCCCTTGGAGGGGGACCTACAGAATTTAGAGAGGCTTCTCTTTACTCTATTTTAATTTCACCGAGACACCGATAAACAGATCTGAGAATCGATTTTTTTTTTCCTAAGGCAGTGGGGGTTAAGTGACTTGCCCAGGGTCATCCAGATAAAATGTGTCAAGTGTCTGAGACCAGATTTGAACTCGTGTCCTCCTGAATTCAAGGCTGGGGCTCTACCCGGCTACCCTGAGAGCTGATGATAACTGAATCCTTTCTCAAATTCGGTGCTCAGACTTAACAGACGTCAGTGCCCCGATTTATGATGTTCTCAGTGTTTGTAGCTGAAAAAAACCAAGGTGCCAACTCCCTCCCCCGAGATATAAGGGAAGCATCTCCTTAAGGTGGCCCAGGAAGTGGTGTAAGCGTATTTTGAACCCAGTGCTCGCTAGTCGGTGTCTAAGGCAGGACTTGAACTCAAGAACCTTCCTGACTCCAGCACTTTGGCACCTTGGGCCACCTAGCGGCCCCACAAACTGCACGGATGGCCATGAGCCCTGGGGGATGCCCTGTGGGGTTAGGCCAGTGCCTCCCAGGGCACTTGCTGACCGGCTGTGCGGCTTGTGGAGGGCAGGTCAGGCCCAGCTGCACCTGCTCCAGCATGCCCTTAGAGGGACCTCCAGCAAGGCTGGCCCCAAGCAGCCGGATTCATCCCTTTCTGGACACCCGAGGCAGGGGCTCATCAAAGTTCTATTTGAGAAGTTATCAACTTAGAATGAATAAGGAAAATAGATTCAGAATCAATAATTAAAAAGGCTTAAAATCTAGGATAAATAGATTTAAATAAGGATTAACATCTAAAACCCAGGATAAATGAGAAAAGATTTAAAGTTGAGAAGAAATAAGGATAAATAGATTAAAAATTTAGAATAAAGAACAAATAGATCCAGAATTTATTCAGTAAATACATCTAAAATCTAGGATAGATTTAGAATGTAGACTAAATAAGGATAAATAGATTTAAAATCCAGGATAAATAAAAGATTTGAAGTCTAAAATAAATAAGGATTCATTTAAAATCTATAAAAATAGGTTTAGAATTTAGAATAAATAATAGATTTAAGATCTAGAACAAATAGAGAGAGAATCTAGAATAAATAATAGATTTGAGATCTAGAACAAATAGATTTAGAATCTAGAAAAAAAAGAGTAGACTTAAAATCCGGGATTAGTAAGAAAAACATTTAAAATCTAAAAAATTCTAGATTTTAAACTAAATTTGGATTTAATTTAATTTTTTTCAAATAGTTTTAATTTACCAGATATATGCATGGGTAATTTTACAACATTGACAATTGCCAAACCTTTTGTTCCAATTTTTCCCCTCCCCCCCAGATGGCAGGTTGACCAATACATGTTCAATATGTTAGAGTATAATTAATTTAAATTTAAAATCTAAATTTAGATTCTAGAATCAATAATAGATTTTAAATCTAGGATAAATATACTTTGAGTATAGAATAAATAGGATAAATGGAGTTAAAATCCAGAATAAATAAAGATTTAAAATCTAAAATAAATAAGGATTAGTTTAAAATCTAGAATAGAGATGTAGAATCTAGAATAAATAATAAATTTAAAATCTAGAATAGATTTAGAACCTAGAATAAGTAATAGACTTAAGATCTAGAATAAGCAGATTTAAATCCTGGAATAAATTTATTTAAGTAAATAAGGATTTTGGTAATTAATAAATAAGAATTTGATCAAGCTGAATCTCCCTGGGTTGCTCTCTGTGGTCTTTCTCAACTAAAGCCAGAGAATTCTACAAGTAAAGGGGGGTAGCCAAGAGATAGATGAAATGGTGAGCTATCTTAGAAAAGATCTCAGTGGCTATCAATCAAGTAAAAATCTCATATTTCAGATGAGGAAACGGAGGCCCATCCCTTGGGTACTAAGTGACAGATACAGGATCCACCTTCTCCGGGGTTGTGTGCAGCAGACCTCCCTATTACTGCCTCTCCCTACGCAGAAATTGTGACTTCCTTCTGTAAAATGTGCCCTCACACCCTCTTAGTAAGAGACCAAGAATGCAAGTGACAAAGATGAAGAGAACAGCAATGACATTGGTAGTTGCACAAAAGGGAATGCTTTAAAAAACTACAGCCTTTCACAATTAATATACATATGCCTAGATATAAAATATACTCACAATGACAATTTTATATCTTTTCCAGTCTACAACCTACATATATTTTTTTCCTCCTAAAGGAAATCTCAGTTATGAATGTACAAAATGCTGTTTGTTTATTTCCCAGGTACCTGTTTTTAGGCTACAAACGCTCTCATAAATAAGATTAGCATTATAGGGATGACTAATAGCCTCCTCTCCCCCCTCGGCATCTCTAACTCATTAGGCTGGCTGCAGTTCAGAATGATCCCTTCCCAGGCCCAAAGTCTGGGGCAGCTCAGCTGCTCCCAGGGACCCTGGATTTGTCAGAGCTGGAGGGCCTTCCTGAGCCCGCCCAACGTCAGTGGGAAACTGAGGCACAAGACACCAATCGGTACAAGAGGGAATCAGATCTTGGTGGGCACTGTGCAGGCTCCATGTAGCTCTCAAGGAGCTCCCAAGTCTAATGGGAGGGTGGGAGCACGTGGGCAGCTACGTTCAGACAAGATATATGGGGAATTGGGGGGGGGGGGGCCTCAAAGAGAAGGAAGAACATTAAGGAGGCCCCGAATGGCTTCTGATAGCAGATCAAAGACACGAAGGAAGCCCAGAGGTGGAGAAGGGAGGGGAGGGTCCTCCAGAGAAAAGAAACTGGGTCAGCGGGAGACACCCGGGGGCACCGGAGCACTTAGGCCAGGTCCCCCCCACCCCTGCCGTGAAAGCATTTTTCAAATCCCCTTTCTGATTTTTCCAGAAATAATAAGAAATTCTGCGTCCCCAGCTTCTGCAGACTTTTCCTTTGAGGAGTGTGGCTAGAACAGGAGCCAAGTCCTTTCTTTGGGAGCTGCCTGGATGGGGACAACAAGCCAGGCACTGGAGCCAGTAGTGACCAGGCCAGCTGCTGGCTATTCAGTGTGAGCTTTTGTACCCCAGAAATCAGCAAATTAGAATTTAAAAGTGGTGGGGAAATGATCAGTGGTACAAGTTACCCTCAGAAGCACGCCAGCTGCACGTTGTTTCCCCTGGCCACTAGGCATTTAATCATGGTCCAGAGGGGAGAGAACCCCATCCACTTTAGCATGGACTCTGGCACCCAGCAACAGGGGCTCGCAGGGACCAAGCAGGACAGTTGTCTGGGCCGTGGAGGGAGGAGGGACGTGGAACAATGCCTAGCACCTGCCCCCAGCAAAAAGCCCCTGTCCCTGTCCTTGGAGCCAGATACCATGTCCCAAGGAATCACCCCTGCTCCACGTTTGTGACCAGCACTTGGCTTTGAGCGGCATCCCACAATTCACAGTCATAACTAGAATTCAAGTTCTTCATTCATAAATGGGGATAAAAGTAATTTTAACCTTCAGGGTTAAAATGAGGATCAAATGGTATAATAATTGTATAAAGTGCTTGGTGCATAATAGGGGCTTAATAAATGCTTGTTCCAGCCTTTCTCGAATTGATAAATAGTCAAATGATATGAACAATTTTCAGATGAAGAAATTAAAATCATTGTAAATGAAAGAATGCTCTAAGTCACCATTGATCAGAGAAATGCAAATTAAGACAACTCTGAGGTCCCACTACACACCTGTGGGATTGGCTAAGATGGCAGGAAAAGATAATGACTAATGTTAGAGGGGAAACTGGGACGGACACTGATACATTGTTGGGTGGAGTTGTGAACTGATCCAATCATTCTGGACTTGGAATTAGGCCCTAAGGGCTTTCAAATTCTGCCTACTGTGACCTGGCAGTATCTCTATTGGTCTGTGTCCCAAAGAGATCTTAAAAAAGGGAAAAGGCTCCACGTGTGAAAAACTGTGACAGCCATATTTGTGGTGGCCAGAAACTGGAAACAGAGTGGCTGGCTGCCCATCAGCTGGAGATTGGCTGAATAAACTGTGGTATCTGAAGGTTATGTGATATTATTGTTCTGTAAGAAACGACCCGCAGGATGATTTCAGAAAGGCCCGGAGAGACTTACATGAACTGATGCTGAGTGAAATGAGCAGGACCAGGAGATCTTTGTAAGGGCGACAACAATAATGTAAGCGGCAACAACAATAAGATTATGTGATGATCAATTCTGATGCACCTGGCTTTTCTCAATAATGAGATGAGTCAGACCAGTTCCAATGGCCTTGTGATGGAGAGAGTCATCTGCACCCAGAGAGAGGCCTGGGGGAACTGAGTGTGGATCACAATACAGCATTTTCACTCTTTGTTATTACTTGCTTGCTTTCTTTTTCCTTTCTCATTTTTTCCCTTTTTTATCGGAATTTTTTGTGCAGCAGCATAATTGTGGAAATATGTATAGAAGAAGTGCACATGTTTGACATATATTAGATTTCTTGCCATCTATGGGAGGGGGTGAGGGAAGGGAGGGAAAAAATTTGGAACACAAGGTTTTGCAAGGGTGAAGGCAGAAAACTATTCACGCATGTGTTTTAAAATAAAAAGCTTTAAAAAGAAAAACAAACAAACAAAAATAAATTCTTGTTCCTTCCTTCCAGGGATCCTCTAAGGATACACACTCTCAAATCACAGAAGCGTCTTTGGCAAGCCCTGTAATTTATCTCACAAACTCCACCCTCTCTTCAGAAAAGTATGTGACTGGAAAAACACAAGGGCTAGTCCCCCAGTAACGCGATGGCACGTGATGGACGCTCTGTGTACTGCTCTGGTGTCCCCACGGATCCAGGAGGTGCAAAAGGAGGTCCCAGCACCTTGTCCTTTTACAGGATGTGCAGAGAGGCACAGAGCAGCAGGGACAGACTCAGACCCGAGAAGCCTCTCACTGTGGAGTCCTGGAGACGTCCAGAATAGCTTTTCATATTTTTCATTAAGGAGCGAAAAATAGAAATGTCCCCCTGCTTAAGGACGGGAGACGCAGCTTCAAGTCTCAGAAGGGATATTTTGTAGTTGTAGGGTGTCTTGGATCAATCCCTCATCTGCTCCCCTGATCCCCAGCAGCGCTTGATCAGGACATGGTCCCTAGATCCTTTGAGCTGTAAGGGCTTCAGAGATGCTCCCTGCCCCCGCCCCAAATTGCAGATGATGACCCTAAAGCCCAAAGAAAAGGCCATATAGTCAGTTTATTGCAGAGCAAACTCAAACCTGTATCTCCCAACTCCCAGTGAAATGCTTGATCCTTCTGAAAAATTATCAGTCCCTGCTTCCAACTTCTCCATAGCAGGGATTCTTAGTTGTAGCGAGCTATCGTCTCCAGAAGCTGCTGGATCGCTCTCTGGGAAGAGATCTGCTGTGTCTACTCAAATCTTTAAGACAGATTCTTCTTCCTGTAGTGAACCGTTGTCTCCAGGCAGTTGCTGTTAACTCTTGTCCTTAGAAGTGACTTCCCTTCCTGCAGAGAGCCCCGTCAGGCCTGATGTAATGCAGAGAGTCTTTCTTCTTGACTCCTGGTTCTGAATCTCCTCCAGCTCTTATCCTTCTTCAGGCCGATCTGCCCTTTGCGCCCAGTGCTGTCTCTTTTTATCCTCCCAGAGAATGGGCGTGGGATAATGCAAGGGCTTCTGGGAAGAACCACCCCAGCCAATGAGCTTGCCCCCTCTATCAAGTCAACCTGAGTTCTCACCTTGTAATTGTCCAGAAAACCTGAATTCTCACCTTGTCACCATCCAGACAACCTGAGTTCTCACTTAGTAATCCTAACATCTCCCCCTTTCTTTTGATTTAGAACATAGGACTGTCATGACCTTGAAACATAAATCCATCAATATGGGAAGTATTACAGATAATTACATAAATGACCTTGAAACATAAATCCATCAATATGGGAAGTATTACAGATAATTACATGAATTACATAAGCACATAGTAACATAGTAACATAACACATGCTAGAAGTATATAACATAATCAAATAATCATAAATTGAAAATTTATAAATGTCCATAAGTCCATTGTCCATTATTCTCATCTTGTGTGAGGAAGTCCAATGATTCCTGCTGGTTTTTAAAGTTCTTTAACAGTCTTCTTATTATCCATGCTCTTTCAGTGTCAGATGTTTCTTAGATCTTCTCCTTTATTTTGAGGTCTTTCTCTTTTTCTGTCTCTCTCTGATGGACAAGGCGAATATCACTTGTTGGCACCCATCTGATTCCTTCTCCTGCTGAAGAAATACAAGCAAACCCTCTCTCCCAGGCAGTTAACCTATCTAATTTCCTTCTATTTACCACTTTCTAAATCTCTTCTCATCATCTGACAATTACATTGGAGTTGTTTGCACTGGGCACAGCCCTGTTGGTTTAAAAGGCCTGTATTCTCCCCAAGTGTAATCCATTTTTGCAATCTGATTGCCTTTTGACTGACTTATCAGGTAATCCCTTTCTGCCATGTGATTGCTTCTCTGCTGATTGATTAAATCAGAGTCCTGGCCTTCTAAAGGTTCTTTGGGTGTAACATCAGCTGCCATCATGCCCCAAGTCTTTTTTGCCTGGGGCCCTGGACCTGGGCCCCTCATCCCATTTCCCTGAATTATTCTACACTCTGATGCCCAATGGAGTCCTCTGTTGCATTTTGGACATGGGGTTTTAGGTCTTCTCTCACCCTGTCTTTTCACTGTATCTCCATATCTACACTGAGCTCTTAGATGTCCAATTTTTCCACATTGAAAACATCTCCGAGTTTCTCTAGAAGGCCCTTGCCAGGAGGGACCCTGTCTTTCCACATTCATCATTGTCCGGGTGTAAAAAGCATTTGTTCCCACTGTAGCACAGCGTCTTATGATCTCCTCTAAAGGAGCATCTTTGTCTAATCCCCATATAATTCTTTTGCAAATCTCGTTGGCATTTTCCTTAGCCAGATGTCTGGTCATTATTTCTGTAGCTGAATTTTCTCCAATAGTTCTTTTGACAGCAGTTTGCAAACGTCCCACAAAATCTGCAAAAGGTTCATTGGGACCTTGCTGTATTTTAGTGAAAGCCTCTCCACGATCTTTCTGTCCAGGAAGGACACCCCAAGCTTTTATTGCAGCCTTAGCAATTTGTTCATATATTGTCATGGTATAATTAATCTGTTCCGAATTCTCTCCATACTGACCTTCACCAGCTAAGTGCTCAAAAGTGAATTGTGTGTTAACTCCTATTTCCAAATTGCATCTGACTTGAATTTTACATAATTCATGAAATTCCGCAAGCCATAATAAATTTTCTCCAGGCTCCAGACATGTCCTTGCTATGGATTTCCAATCATTCGGGGTTAGGACTTCATAAGACAAACCATCTAGTAACATTTTGACATAAGCTGATGTAGCCCCATAAAGGGTACAACCTTTTTTCAAATCTTTAATTTTATTCAAATCTAAAGGTGCATATCTTCTCCTTTTTTTACCTACAGAGTCAGTATTTTCAATCACAGGATATGCATGTATAAAATCACTTATATCCTGTCCTTCTCTCTTAGCTTTAACCAATGCTTTTTCTAATCTTGTCATAGGCTTAGGCTTCTTCACAGGCAATTCTGTTTGTGTTTCTGCCTCTTCCCCTCTTTCTTCCTGCTCCACCCATGAAGGGTTAATTGAGGGAGGAGATGGGAGGTGCTCCTGTTGCTGTTGCTCAGAATTGTACTTAACTTCATTGTTATCTGATTCATCCTTTTCACCTAGTTTAGTTGACACCTCCCCATTTTGCCCCTTCATCTCTTCCTTTAGAATAACATTTTTTAAAGCCATTTGGATTAAATTGTAGGTATGAATTGTATCTTTGGAAATTGAGTTTGGCCTGGAATTGTAGTGTTCACCTAATTGCTTTCCTACTAATTCCCATTCATCTGGATCCAATTCTTCTTCCAGAGAAAAAGAAGGACATATAACCTTCACAGTTCTTAAAAGTTCAGTAATCTCCTCTAAAATTATAATCAATCCTTGGCTTTTCATAACCTTGATGATGCTCTCTAAACATTTTCCTTGAACAGAAGGTGTTTGCCCCATTTCACTATAAGAGATTCCTGGTTTAGCCCTTAACAAGTTAAGTTCCTTATTTATCTATTAGCACACTCACTTAATCTTTAACAAAGTTTCCTCTTTACTCACGGTTCTGGGTCAGAGAGACTGAGATCTGGATGGGAGGCTTTTCTACTGGAATCAGGACTGTGTCTGTCCCTGTTCGGGCGCCAGATTGCGAAGGTCTGGTCTAGCTCCTCTTGTCAGGATAAGCAAATGTCCTTGCCCCACGTGTGGACGCCAATTGTAGCGAGCTATCGTCTCCAGAAGCTGCTGGATCGCTCTCTGGGAAGAGATCTGCTGTGTCTACTCAAATCTTTAAGACAGATTCTTCTTCCTGTAGTGAACCGTTGTCTCCAGGCAGTTGCTGTTAACTCTTGTCCTTAGAAGTGACTTCCCTTCCTGCAGAGAGCCCCGTCAGGCCTGATGTAATGCAGAGAGTCTTTCTTCTTGACTCCTGGTTCTGAATCTCCTCCAGCTCTTATCCTTCTTCAGGCCGATCTGCCCTTTGCGCCCAGTGCTGTCTCTTTTTATCCTCCCAGAGAATGGGCGTGGGATAATGCAAGGGCTTCTGGGAAGAACCACCCCAGCCAATGAGCTTGCCCCTCTATCAAGTCAACCTGAGTTCTCACCTTGTAATTGTCCAGAAAACCTGAATTCTCACCTTGTCACCATCCAGACAACCTGAGTTCTCACTTAGTAATCCTAACACTTAGTCTTTCAGGACATCTGTGGACTTGGATGGAAAAAAGAGTGTATTTTTATTTTCATTAAACTTTAATTAATATTCAGCAAAATGATCCTGGGAACGAAGGTCCATCTACTTCTCCAGGTGGTCAAAGGGGTCCACGACACTGAAAAGGCAAAAAAGCCGGCCTTGGAGATTCTTTGTTCCCCTTGGCCACCAAAGTAATACTTCTTATTATAGCAATAAATGAAAAAGCTTTAAATGAGGAATCTGAAAACTAAAGTGCCTGTCTGATATCCTGAGAGAACAAACCCCCGGATGCAAATCTAGACTATTTGATTGGGAAATTCTTGGGATGGGGCTCAATTCCAGAAAAAAAATTGTTTGTTTTGGATCTATCCAGCTGCCTGTAAGCTGAAATAAAATGGCCTTAGGAGGCCCTCTGCTATTCCAGCTAGAATCTTCCAACTAAAGGGGAAAGCAGGGGAGATGGTGACCCCAGGCTGAGCCAACACTTCAGGAGGGGCCCCCAGCCTTCTGTCACACACAGACACAGACACAGACACACACACACACACACACACACACCCCAACACCAAAAGCCATGGCTTAACTTGGGCAGAAGGTCTCAGTTACATTCCAGATTTTCTTACTCTCATCATTGTTGGTGCCCCAAATGTCCATCATCATTCAGCTGGGCTATTTTTAGAGTCAACCTCTGCAGCCATCATTCTGAGAAGTCACCTCCTGGTCCTTTTTTTCCCTTCTTTCCCTTCCTTCCTTCCTTCCTTCCTTCCTTCCTTCCTTCCTTCCTTCCTTCCTTCCTTGCTTCCTTCCTTCCTTCCTTCCTTCCTTCCTTCCTTCCTTCTTTCCTTCCTTCCTTCCTTCCTTCTTTCCTTCCTTCCTTCCTTCCTTCCTTCCTTCCTTCCTTCCTTCCTTCCTTCCTTCCTTCCTTCCTTCCTTCCTTCCTTCCTTCCTTCCTTTCTTCCTTCCTTCCTACCTCTCTTCCTTCTCTCCTTTTCTTCCTTCCTTCCTTCCTTCCTTCCTTCCTTCCTTCCTTCCTACCTCTCTTCCTTCTCTCCTTTTCTTCCTTCCTTCCTTCCTTCCTTCCTTCCTTCCTTCCTTCCTTCCTTCCTTCCTTCCTACCTCTCTTCCTTCTCTCCTTTTCTTCCTTCCTTCCTTCCTTCCTTCCTTCCTACCTCTCTTCCTTCTCTCCTTTTCTTCCTTCCTTCCTTCCTTCCTTCCTTCCTTCCTTCCTTCCTTCCTTCCTTCCTTCCTTCCTTCCTACCTCTCTTCTTTCTCTCCTTTTCTTCCTTCCTTCCTTCCTTCCTTCCTTCCTTCCTTCCTTCCTTCCTTCCTACCTCTCTTCTTTCTCTCCTTTTCTTCCTTCCTTCCTTCCTTCCTTCCTTCCTTCCTTCCTTCCTTCCTTCCTTCCTTCCTTCCTTCCTTCCTTCCTTCCTTCCTTCTTTCCTTCCTTCCATCCTTCCTTCCTTTCTTCCTTCCTTCCCCCTTCCTTCCCCCCTTCCTTATTTCCTTTCTTCTTTCTCTCCCTTCTTCCTTTCCTTCCTTCCTTTCTCCCTTCCTTCCTACCTCCCTTCCTTTTTTCCTTCCTTCTCTCCCTTTCTTCCTTCTTCCTCTCCTTCCTGCTCTCTCTGGTGTTGCCCTCACACGACACTCCATCTTGGGACCCTATGTCTCTGCTTGTTCCGCCTGCCTTGAATGCTTTCCCCCGCCTCTCCACAGCTTCCTATCTTTCCCACCTGCCTTCAGGTCCCATACAGGACAGCAGGTTTGCATGTGTGTATGTGTGTGTGTGTGTGTGGGGGTCAGTGAGACTGCTAAAGAATAGAAGATAAAGACAAAAAACAGGAGAGCCAAGGGGACCCCACACATCAGTGGCTGGTTCCTAGAAACAAGGAGGAGCCATGATGTGACCTGAAAAGTGGGGGAGTGAGGGGAGAAGTCAAGAAGGCAGAGTAAAGGCAGGGACTCACCCAACTTCTCCCAGATTCCCCGCCAAACAACTTTAAAACAACCGCTCCCAACATATTCTGGGGTAGCAGAGCCAACAAAAGTATGAAGGGAAACAGTTTCCAGCCAAAGACACCCTGGAGGATGAGCAGGGATCCTCTGAGGTTCCGGGTGAAGGCCGGAGCCCAGTCCAGCCCAGACAACACCCGGCTTTGGGCTAGCTGGCTGCCAGTCTTGGAGGGGCTAAGTCAGCAGCAACTGCTTCCAGAGCGCTCAGCTCCCAGATGGTAAAGGGGTCAGACAGCTGGTCAGCAGGAGATTACAGGGGTCCCTTGGCTGGTCCTAGAGGCAGGGTTCTGCTTCCTTGCCAGAGGCACCTGGTCACAGTCCCAGGGTGAGGGAGCCCTGGCCCACCAGGGGGTCACTCACAGATCAGCTCTGGTCAGAGCAGTGACCACACCTCTCTTTAGATCATACCACCTGGGAGGAAGTGAAAACTCATAGATCCCCAGAATTAGCTTGAAAACAGCTTCACAGAAAACTTGAAGCTTGGGACAGTGCCCTTCTACTCTGGAGCAGAGTCCAACTTTAGCATAAAGATAAAAGTTAAGATAGAAGCTGGGAAAATAAGTAAACAACAACGGCAAAATTACTATGGTGACGAGATAGCTCAAAACACAAACTCTGAGGAGGATAGATAATAAAGTCAAAACTGCTGAATCCAAAAGCCTCAAAGGAAAATGTGCATTGTTGTCGGGTCCAAAAACAAACAAACCAAAAACTCCTGAAAGAGCTCAAAAGGAATTTTAAAACTCAAGGAGGAAAGCTAGAGGAAAAATTGAGAAAATAAATGAGAGTGATGTAAGAAAATCATGAAAAAAAGGTAACAGCTTGATAAAGGAGGAATAACAACAACAAAAACACTGAAGAAAATAACACCTAAAAATCCCAATATGGGCCAAGTGGTAAAAGAAGCACAATAATCTACTGAGAGGACTTCTTAAAAAAGCAGAATTGGTCAAATGGAAAAGAAGGTACAAAAACTCAATGAAGAAAATAATACCTTAAAAATGAGAATTGGGCAAGTAGGACTGAATGATTGCATGAGATATCAAAGAATAATATGACAAAATCAAAAGAATTTTTTTAAAAATAGATGACAATGCCAAATACTTCACTGGGAAAACAATTAACCTGGAGAGATAATTTAGGAATTTTTGGTCTACATAAAAACCACGTTTAAAAAAAGGAGCCTAGACATCATTTTTCAAGAAATAATCCAGGAAAACAGGATATTTTAGAACCAGAGGGTAAATAGAAATTTAAAAAAAGCTACAGATGACCTACTTAAAAGAGATCCCCAAATGAAAACTCTCAGTAATATTGTAGCCAAATTTCTGAACTGTCAGGTCAGGATTACAACCTAGAATCACCCACTCAGAAAAAAGAAGAGAACATAATCCTTCTGCGGAAAAATGGACATTCAAGGAAACAGAGAATTTTCTGAGGAAAAGCCTAGAGCTGAATAGAAAACTTGACTCTCAAATAAAAGATCCAAGGAAAACCCGGGAAAGATAAACAAGAAAAAGAAATAATAAAGGATTCAAGAAAGTTAATGTTCTTATATGGGAAGGTGATACCTATAACTCTGAAGAACTTTACACAAGTATTAGGGCAATTAGAAGGAATGTACATAAAGAATATGAGTGAATTGAATATGATGGAATGATATCTAAAGAAATAAAATTAAGGGCGAGGAAGAGGAATTCACTTGGAGAAGGGGAAAGGAGAAGGAGAGTGGGGTAAATAATTTCACAAAAAAAAAAAAGTTGAAAGAACATTTAACCTATTTCAGATTGCTCTGCTGTCTTGTGAGGAGGACAGGGGAGAGGAAAGAAAGAAAAATTTGGAAAACAAGGTTTTGGAACAGTGTGTTTTGTGTGTATTTGGGAAAAAAAGACCAAAACAAAGTGAAAGAACTTTTATTATGAAGGTGAAGTTGGGGGAGGTGGAGGAGAGTGCTTGAATCTTACTCTCATCAAAAATGGCTCAAAGAGAGAATAACAAACACACTTAGTTGGATATAGAAATTTATGTCGCCCTATCAGATTGACTAATATGACAGAAAAGCAAAATGACAGATGTTGGGAGGGACATGTGGGAAAACTGAGACACTAATGCACTGTTGACAAGCAATCTGATATAGATTATACATGTATAATCAAATTACAGATATTTCCACATTAATCATGTGAAAGGAGAATCAGAACAAAAGAAAAAAAAAACCACAACAAAAAAAGGGAAAATAATAGGCTTCAATCTGCATTCAGACTCTATAGTTCTTTTCTGCATGTGAATAGCATTTTTCTTCATGAGTTATAGTAGCTCTTTTTGGGTGGCAAAGAAGTGGAAATTGAGGAGAGGATCCTCAATGGGAGAATGGAACAAGCTGTGGTATGTGATTGTGATGGAATTCGACTGGTCTTTAAGAAAGGTTGAGCAGGATGCTTTCAGGAGAATCTGGAAAGACTCACAGAACTGATACAAAGGGCAGTGAGCAAAACCCGCAGAACACTGTACACAGTCATAGCAACATTGTATGATCAACTATGAAAGACTTTGCTATTCTCAGCAACACAACAATCCAAGATAATTCTAAATGCTATCCGATATTCCCTAGAGAAAGGACTGATGGAGTCTGACTGTAGAACTTAGAAAAAAAGGCACAATTTAATTTTTCTTGGGTTTTTTGGTTTATATTTTCTTTCACAACATGACTTTTATGGAAATATATTTTATATGATTACACAAGTGTAACTTATATCAAATTGCTTACCATCCCAGGGAGGGGGGAGGTAAGGAGGGAGAGAATTTGGAACTTAAACTTTAAAAAAAGAATGTTTAAAATTGTTTTTACAAGTAATTGGGAAAAATAACAACTATTTAACTGTTTAAAAAGTGTCAAAAAGAGACAATACTCAGTAAGTGGAAAGGTAGCAGAGGGTCCCTGCCTGTGTTCTAAAGTAGGGAGGGAAGATCTCCAATACCCAGTCTCCATGTGCACTGGGAGCCTGTACCTACCCTCATTCCATATACATGATCCCATGTGAGGCTTGCAATGAATCAGTGATGTTCCTGGTACTCACACATGATTATTCTGGTTTTACAGGTGACACAATTAGGGCTCACAAAGGTTATGGGTCATGGTCACATACCTTGTGTCAGAGGCAGGATTTAAATGGAATTCTTCTCCATTTAGAGTAAGTATATAATCTGCTGCTCTAGGAGAGAGAAATGTAGAGAAAACCTTCCATTTTGTCCAAAGAATCACCTGTAACACATAGATATATCCTACATATATGTGCAGATAATAAATGGATGCATTCAACACACATGTATAACACATGCTTAATATAGTGATATATCTATATTATTTATATTTGCAATCTATGTAATATTTAATCATGTTTATTACTATATCATATCAATACTTATGAGTACATTGTATTGATATATCAACATATGTGTAAATATGTTATAGCTTCATATTTATGTTTATATATTATGTTAATATAACATATGACATATATTGTATTCATGTTTTTATTCATGTTTTATTTAGATGTTTGTTATATGTATATAGTATGTATTTAAATTTAAATTTCATTTTAAAGTTAAAATATATTTTAAATTTTATGTAGCATATATCTAGATTACAAACATACATTTGCATTATTTGTCTAGTCACAATATATTTGTATATTTATGCATATTTGTATGTTGGTACATTATATTTGCATACGAATATATGCAAATTGTATGTTTATTTATGCTTATACATTCATACAACATATTCATAGAGTAGTATATTAATATGCTATATGAAATCAACCTAGTTCATGGAACAACGCGATCCACAGCTTAGGGGAGGTGTAGCTGGCAATTGTTTCCAGGAAGGAATTCTGATGATCTAAGTGGATTGCAAAACCAACATGAGTCAACTGTGGGACAGGGCAGAGAACAAAGCTAATGCAAGCGGGTTCCGCGGGTATAGAGAGGTTAAGGCACCCGCCGGGGATGCACAGTGAGTGTTCCCTGGTACAGAACTCGCACCCAGGACTTCTTGATTCCAAGACCAGCCTTGTGTCCCTAGGGACCTCGGAGTCCTCCCGGAATGACCAGATCTTGGGAAGGGTCCTGAGAAGCCTCCAGAACACAGCATAGAGGTCAGAGGAGCAGGGATGCCAGACTTGGTCAAATTCCCCCTTTAATGTCTAATAGCTGGGAAACCATGTCTGTATAACTGCGTTCTCTGGGCCTCAGTTTCCCCTTCTGTAAAATGGGGGCTCGCAGGTTGCTGTAGGAACGGACCTCCGAAGGCATCCCGTCCAACAGCCTTTCCGGGGAGAACACTGGTGTCCGGAGTTAACCTTCGGAAGGCCCCCCCATGCTAACGGGATGCCTCTCTTAGGAGAGATGCACTGATTAGACGCTTGCTGTGTGCCAAGCACAACCAATACGGGTAGGAAACGCAGGAGTGCTCTGGGCAGGACCCTCAGAAGCTGGGGCTCAGCACGCGCGCGTTAGGGGGCGCACCCGAGCCTGGGAGAATATCTGGCTCTCGGAGCGACGTCTGTGCAGGTAGTGAGCTCCCTCTCCCTGGAGGTGTCCAAGGGGAGCCTGGGGGTGGCACGGTTCCCGGTTTCGTTAACTAACCCGAGCTCCTTCCAGAACTCCAGTGGCGGGAGGGACTGGGACCCGAGCCAGGAGGCGCCTGGGGCGACAACCGAACCCCGAACTAGAAGTAGGAACCCGAGAAGCCTCCCCTCCCCCCGCCCTCCTCTCACTGCCACGTCTCGAGAGCTTCGATGCCGGCCGAGGTGGGCGGGGCCGACTTTAGTCCCGCCTCATCTCCGCCTCCTCCCAGTTAGTCTCCCAGGCTCGCGGAGCAGAAGGGGCGGGCCCCGCAGCGGGAGGAGCGCGCCTCCGGAAGTGGCCGGGGGAGGGGCGTCGTGACGTCTTTCCGGCGAGTGGCTGGCGGCCTTCGGTACTGCTGTTGTGTCGGCGGGGTGAGGGAGAGGGAGGCTCGGAGCCGCCGGAGCCGGAGCCGCCGCCCCAGGAGTCACAGGCGGGCCTGAGTGAGTGCGGGCCGGGGGCGCGAGCCGGGGCCGGAGGCCGGGGACGGGAGGGACCCGGCGCCGCGGCAGGGAGCGGCCGGGCCGGGCCTAAGGCGGGCGGGCAGGCGGGGGGGAAGTGACACGCAGGCGGCCTGGGCCGAGCGGGGCCGCGCGGGGCCCGGAGCCAGGGAGACTCGAGCCTGCCTCCCCTGGCCCTCCCGGACCCCGGACCCCAGCGCGGCCCCCGCTCCCGGGGCGTTTGCTAAGCGAGCCCCGAGCCCCGAAGTTCTTCGCCGCCGCCAGCCCTCACCTCGGGGGCGGTCCGGGGTCCGAGGGATCGCGCACCTCCTCCCTCGGTCCGGAGACTTTTGTCTCGGCATTGGTCGCGGCGACCTCCGGGCTGCCTCCTCCCGCTCCGAGCTCGGCCCTCGGCGCGCCGCTTCGCTTCCCGTTTGGTCGCGTCTTTATCCCCAGCGCTCCCAGTAGCAGAGGGTGGAGGTCCCGGGGCTGGCCCGCCCCCGCCCGGGGGGGGGGTGTCTCTGTCTCCCAGTGCCGGGAGGGGGAGGGGGTAATGGCCACTTCTACTCTTTGTGCGGCTTGGTTTGGGTCTCTCTCCTCCTCCTGGCCCCCCCCCCCCCCAGGCCCCGCGCCGTCTCTGGAGGACTTTCAGAGGGCATCGAGGAGTGGGCTCTGGGAACGGGGCCTGGCACCGGCGGGCTGGCTTGCTGTGGGCCGAGGACCCCAGGGACTGTGCCGAATGCTGGGGTCGTCCAGGTGCCCACCCGAGAGGGATCAGAGAGAAGGAGACGGGCTAGGGAGCGAGAGCCACGGCGGAGCGCCGGGGTCCGAGCTCGGGCGGTGACTTTGCTGGCAGGAGAGTGTCTGCCTGGGTGACTGCCCGCCACAAAACGGGGCGTCGGGAGAGACTTTGGAGCTGAGGGGCGGGAGCTTGGGCGCCAGGAGCTAGAGAGATTCCGGAGCCGAGCGCTGGGGCCGGCTCGGCACAGACCCCAGGGCTCACCCAGAGGGGTCAGAGGAAGTGACCAGCCGGTGGGGTGTCAGTGGCCCGCCTGGAGGGCCCAGCAGCTTAGCGGTGTTGAAGCCAGAGGCGGGGGTGAGGAAGCCAGAGGCGCAGGAAGCTGCTTCTGGGAGCTGGACCTCTGACAGGAGGAGGAGGAGGAGGATCTTCCGGGCCTGGCTCCCTCCTGGTCTGGGAGCCGGACCGGGGAGGAGAGGCAGGAGGGTCCTGGCAGCTGCACACTCCTGGTCTGGGAGCTTTGAGCCCCCAATTCCTGGGGTATGAAATGGGGGTGATAACCTGAATGGCCCCGCTGGCAGTGGGTGTGGGGTTTGAGAGTCAGCCCTGGGGGTACTTTTGTCACTACATTTCCTCTATCACCTCTTAGAACCTGAGTTTGGTTCAAAGCCCAGCTGAAGAGCCCCTTTTACTTGAAGCCTTTTTTGATTCACATCAACCCTTCTCTTTACCCAGCGACCTCAAAATTACCTTGCATGTGTTTTGTGATAGGGATTGTTTCCTCTTTTGAACCTTGTGGTCTTTCTAGGCTGCGATTGTTTCGTGTGCCACAGTGCGGGGCATAAAGTGGATGGCCCCCAACAGCGCTGAGACTATCCAATAATAGTTAATCTTTATCTAGAGCTTTGAATTTTCAAAGTACTTTTTACATGTATTTTCATTTGATCGGACCAGGCTGTGGTGAGAGATTTGGAGAGCTCAGCTGCGGCAGCGCCATAAAGCTGTCCAACACTGATGGACCCTCAGCCTGCCCAGGAAGGCGGTCCGCTGGGCTGGGCTCTTTCCCCTTATTGAGTCCGTATCAGAAAGATGAGGCATTGTATTAGATCAGGTCTGCCTTTTCTGTGCCAGCACCCCTGTGGAAGGTGAAACCGATGAGCCCTTCTCAAAGTAAAGTTATTAAACATAAAGAACTATAACGGAAACCGATTATAGTGCAATACAATAAAATACCAGATTGTTTAAAAGTTCAGGGGTTCTGTCACTCTTTAAAGTCCTTTCATTTAGAGGTACACGTGATTTTAAAATTTTTCTCATGCAGTTTACATATTTTACTGAAGGATAATCTGAAGGACAGACAAACAGATGAACAAGAAGTTATCTTCTCTTTTGAAGTGCGGGTCAGATTTAAGAACTGCACCTTCTTCTCTGCTTCCTTTCCCTGGTTTTTACTCCAGACTGGGCTGTTGGGGTCATCTGTCCAGCCTTTCACCGTGGCAGAAACTAGGCCCAAAGGAGGTTATCCAGTAGTAACAATGCTGTGTGTGCCGGCCATGGCTAGTAGATGACAGACTGGCAAGGGCCTGGCCCTGGGCTCTGGCGTCTCGCTGAATGTTCATGTCATTTACTCTGTGGAGATAGTGGGCACGCTTTAGTTTATTCCCCCTTGTCCTTTTTGCAAGTGAATGTTTGTGTAATTCAGAAGGGCCAGCCTGGGCAGGCTGCTGCTTTTTTTTTATTTATCTCCACACAGGATCATGGGATTGATTGTATTTTTGAAGTTCTTTGTTTTTTTCTGAAAATTTTGCTTTTTTGATCATTTTCTACCATTTCTTTCCATCTCTTGCAAGATGAACTGTCCCTTGGGACAGAGAAAAACAGATAACAGAAACATTTGACTTGTGAGCCCCATGTAACAATGTATTTAATATTTTGTCCTAGTCAAATTATTTCTGCCCTTAGGGAAGGAGGCATGCTATATTATTTCTTCTCTTGAAGCTTCATTTTTTATTTTATTTTTTTAATTACTTAGCTCAATTGAGGTTTTTAAGAACATCTAATTCTACCTCATTTTACAGATGAGAAGATTGAGGTTCTGAGATGCTAATCTGAATAGAATTTTCTTTTAGCTATTTTATTTTTTACTCCCTGGTGACTTAGGTTCATCTGAGATACCTGCAGCATTCAAACTTAAACTCTTGTGGCTTGATGAAGGAAGGGGTTCCTAACCTAAGATCTTAGAACATTAAATAGTGTGTGTGTGTGTGTGTGTGTGTGTATATATATATATATATAAAACTGCAAATCAATATAATAATAATCCATCTTTCAGCTCTAGTCATTTTCTCATACCATGTCCCATCTCTTGGCAGGTTCTCTCCTCATCACCATTTGACTTCCCTAGCTTCTTTTAACTTTAATTTAAATCCTATGTTCTAAAGGAGCCCTTCAAAATCTCTCTTAATTCTAGTGCCTTTCCTCTGTTAATTATCTCCTATTTTTCCTGTATATCATTTATTGTACAAATTGGTATCTCCCTCAGTAAATTATGAACTCCTCGAAGACAGGAACTGTCTTTTGCCTCTTTTTGTATTCTCAGGATGTAGAGTAGTGCTTGGCAAATAGTCAGTACTTAATACATCCTTATTGACTGTGACTATATAGTCCTGTATATTTTTTTAATACTAAACGTTATTCTGAAAAAAAGTCCATGACACAAAAAAAGGCTAAGAATCCCTGGCTTAGTGAATTTTAAAATCCTCATTAGCCATCTGAAGTTTGGAATGGTGTCAACCTTTGACCTTTACCACAAACGTTATTATCACAGTGTTGTAGTCATTATGATTTCTTAATCCTTTATATTTGTATGCCACACTGTTAAGGATAAAGATCATTAAGGCTCTTATATTTAAAAAAATTAATTTGGGATCATAAAAGCTGGATTAATTTTTGACATGGATCTTGCACCAGGAAGTGAAGATTGTCAAGGAATAGTAGAAATCTCAGTTTTATCAACTATAAAATGAGTAGATATCCTAGATGATCCTTAGGGTTTCTTCTTTGTCTAACCTCTGATTCTCATTTTGTAGCACTTATTAACAGTAACTAGAGTGTTTTGGTCTAGTCCTTACATTTTAGAGCATTCTGCTGCTTTGCATTTAAAGGCAGTGGGCAAAATGTGGAAAAATATTCTGTTTGGGCATAATTTAACTTGTGATCATAAGGAGAATGGCTAAAGGCTCAGCATTTCTAGATCTGGTTCCTTTTCCAAGCCAGTTTAGATAATTCTGGGTTTGATAGTGCATGTGGTTGGGGGTTCTTTCTCTGACAGAGAACCAGGAATAAAGAAAGTAAGGTCATTTTTAGGCAACAAGGTCTTAGTCATATTCAGATTACTGAGTGGGGCTTTGTGAAGGTAAAATTGCTGGGACAGTTTTGTTTGAAGAAAAATTCATGCTTATTAGCAAGATTGAGGATAACTCTTAAATCAGATTACACTGGCTCCAGTGAATGATGTAAATCTCTAGGTATGAGCAGTAGTAGATCATTATGTGTGGTACTACAACAGATTATTTTTTGAGTCCATTTCCCCTTTTGATTCTTTGGGTCCTGACATTATCCAGATCATTAAACTTTGTTACTCATTTGTTAGGACCGAGACTAGAAGTAGCTAGCAGTGACTAGGACTCTGTCCTGGATACCTGTATCCCAAGTGGGTATGATGTCTTTTCCCAGGCTGTGCTTTTGTGGCTGGCCCCAGAGATGCACCCTCTGGGAACTTTTCTTCTTGGCATGATGTGCAAAGGCAGCTGGAATTAGAGAGTTTAGGGACTTGAGTTTGAATCCTCTTTTTGCCATTTAATTATGTCTGTGTTCATGACCAAGTAATTTAAATTTTCTGAGCCTTGGTTTTCTCATTTGTTAAATGATGAAATTGAACTTGGTTACTTCCAGAATTCTTTTCTTTTTTAACTTCGAGTTCCTAGATTCCTTCCTCTCCTATTCCTTTTATCCTCTGGTGTCCACTAAAACATAATTTTGTCTGCATTTCTTGGCATGTTCTCTATCACTGGCCACACTTTCTCTGATTTCCTGGCACTCGGGGCCCAAAGAAGAAGTTGACATGATCATTTGTAGCTCCTCCTTCTGCCTCTGTCCACCCCCTCCCAAAGTGTACTCTGCCCTTTTTAGTCCTTGTTGTCATCCTAGGGCCTCTGGATGCCCCGCTTTCCCAACAAGTTCAATACCCGGTTCTCACATCTTCCCCACCTCACAACCCTGGCTCTCCAGTCACTAGCCTCATCAATTTCTGTCAGCCACAGTTCAGAAAATTTTAATAACTGTATTTCAGGGTGATTGATTGCCTTTGTGAAACTAAATGTTTTATTATTTTAAAAACATTCTGAGACAGAGTTCAGGACAGAAAAGATTAAGAACCCTTGACTTAAACACCCACACTTTGCCACCTCCTTGACTCATCTTGCCTCAGATCTCCTAATGCTAGTTCAATCAGACCATGTTAGAGGAAGGAGGCTGAAGTCACTGACTAAATCCGTTGAATAGATTAAAAGAAGACTCCTAGTAGATAAATGGTGAAAGGATATGAAGAAGCAGTTAATTCTTGTGTAATCCTTTGTTATTGTTCATTTTAGTTTACCTTTTTATTTTTCTCTTAAGTCCTGTGTTTGCACTTCCAAGTTTCTGCTAGGTCTGGTCTTTTCATTTTTGTTTGGTCTTTTCTGCTTATTAGTTGTTCTCCAGTCCTTGTGTCTTGTTTTGAAATTTTGTTGGCAGGAGAGGTGGGCCATTCCTTTCTCCAGTTCATTTTATAGTTGAGGAAACAGTTGAGTGACTTGCCTGGAGTCACACAGCTAGTAAGTGTCTGAGGCCAAGATTGAGCTCATGAAGAGGCTTCCTGACTTCTCTGTTGGGATTCTGTCCACTTCAAAGATCATTCTTCTCAGTTTTATTGAGTTAGTTATTCTTGGTTGTGTGTGCCACACACACACACACACATATATATGCAAAATATATATATATATTGCATTCTGGAGTCTGTATTTCAACTTCTCACTTCTTTATAGTTGTAACTTTATAGTTAAATTGCATATGATCCTGCCTGTAGCTCCATAGTATGCAAATTCTTTCTTTTTGGCTACTTACAGTATTTTCTCTTTCACTTGGAAACTTCAATTTGACTTCTGGATTTTAATTATGATAGGGTTTCAGAAGATGACTAATGGATTCTTTCTATTGTACTTTGCTCTTTTTTTATTTTTTTAAAGGATTTCTTAAATATGTCTTGTCTCTTTTGTTATGATATTCATATAGTCTAGTGATGCTTAAATTTTTTTTTTTTCTCCTCAATCTGTTTACCGGGTCAGTTGTTTTTGTTCTTAGATATCTTATATTTTCTATTTTTATAGCCTTTTGACTTTGTGTTTTTTTTTGTTTTTTTTTTAATTCTCTTGGAATTGTTGGCTTCTCTTTTGTCCTTTCTAATTTGAGAGAGTTTAATGCTTTGCTGTGGTTTTGTATCTGCCTATTGAATGTACTTTGTAATTCTTTTTTACATAACTAATTTCTTTTCCAGTTTTTTTACTCTGGTACTCTCATTTGTAACCTCTTTAAAATTTTTCTTTCATCTGTTCAAGAATGATGGATAAGTTTATTCCCAAGTTGTGTTTTTCTCTGAGGCTTTGCTTGCAGATATTTCAGAATCATTCTCTTCTGAGTTTGTATTATGAGTTTCCTTACCACCATAATGGCTTTTGATGGCAATGGTGGGGGGTATTGGTCTTTCTTCCAGCCTACCTTCTACATTAGACTTGATGGTCCAGGCTCTATAGACTTGCTAAGGGTATGTGTGGGCTGATTCTGCTATGACTTCTTGGAATATTGAGTTTATAACCTGAGTTCCAAAGGTCGTTGGTATGGACTTTTCCTTATTGATAGAGAACACTGCCCATAAGTTGCCTGAAGTGACTGCAGAGACCCAAAGAAATTCTTAACCTTGAAGAAGTTAAAGACACTTGAAGCAAGTCCTAGGGCTAAAAGCTGGAAGTGAGACTCCTTTTGCTTTTTTGGAAGTCCAAGCCATATAGTTGCTGCTTATTACTAAACTTGCTTCTTGCTTGGTATATAGTTCAGAGCCTCTAATCACTGCTTATCCTGGACTGACCCTTCATTCCAAGCTGGGTCTGTGGCCAAAAGTGAATCCTGATTGAAAAATCTACCTGTTAGTATCCATTCCTGAATCCTGCAAGGCCTGAGACTTCTTGCTCCTCTTGGGCACCCTCTACTGCTTTCTGCTTCTCAACCCTGAGCTGCTCCTCAGGTGATTTGTAAAGGAAGAAATTCTAACTAATAATGAACAAATTATCCAAATCATTAATAATTAGAGAAATGCAAATTAAAGCAACTTGATCCTTCAACCACCTGTCAAATTGACAAAGCTGATGAAAGAAGAAAATGACAAATGTTTGGGGGGAAATGTTGGAGTAAAATGGGAATGTCTAGTACTGGAGCTGTGAGTTGGTCCAGCCATCCTAGAAGATCATTTGGAATTGATCTGGCTACTTGGTACCAAGCTTATAACTAAGGAAATCTATGTATCTGTACATACAAAAATATTTATACCAATTCTTTTTGTAGTAAGCAAAAATGAGAAAATAAGGCTTTTTAGAACACAATTTGATGGGGTACCTGTAAAGAATAAGGATTTTTTTTTTTAATAATATCTAGTTGGTCCCTACTTCTAAGGAAATTGATCTTATTGGTTTGATAGTATCCATAAATTGGATGATTAAGAAAAAGTCAGAATAAAGAAAGGCATGTAAAACATCTTAGAAATCTTCAAAAGTTTTAAGTTTAATATTTCCAATTTTAGGTGCAAGTGTACCCTAAGTATTTATAAATGCTAATAACTCACATTTTGAGAGGGCTTTACAACATGCTTTTCCTTTTGTAGTTTTGACAGTAACTTGAAGAGATTCTAAAAGTACCCTTTACAGGTCATTATGAAAAGAAGTGTTGTAAGAGTTTGTTTGTTTGGTTTGGTTTTTGTTTAAATATAAAGAGAATCAGCTTGATAGTAAAGTAGCATGAAAACTTTTGTTAAGTATAGTGTGTGTTGATAATCTTTCCTAAAGAACAGGATGCAATTGATGTGTAAATCTGAACCTTCTACAAACAAGCTGATTAGACCTTGGATATTTTACAAACTTGTACATGAGTGCCTGCTGCATGTGAAGAAGTGAATTGAGCTCTAGGGAAAGGTTTTTTAAAATTATTTTTTTCCTCTATTGAAGGGCTTATAACATGATAACAGTTTATAAAACAGCACAGCAAGTAAGTACAAAGGAGCACCTAAATGTTGAGGGGCCCAAGGAGACTATCAGAGGATGCTGTTTGGAGATGACTTTGGAGCTGGTTCCTGATACAGAGACCACATGCAATCATGGTGTATGTGGGAGATGTGTATGTGAATAGCATCATGGTCACATGGAGCATCAGGCCTTCTCCTCTGCTACAGCTCCCTATTTGGGATGGCATCTCAGGCCTGTGGAGATAAGATAACTCACCAGATCTTATTTTGCTTGTATTCTCTGCCAAGTAAAGTGCTCTTTGGGTTGGGAAGAACAAAACTAAAATGGATAATTGGGAGTTAATTGAAGAGTGTTGCCAAACTACATTGATGAATTCAAGTCACCAACCAAATGATCTGCCTCCTAATATTTAGAAGAAGACTGGCAGATCTGATTTCTGAACTTTTATAGAACGGTATTTGGATGTTGTGAAGAACAGGGTAAGTATAGAAAAACTGCAAAAGGTAGCAAATGTTTGAGTTTTGGAGAGAGAGGCACAGAGAGAGACAGACAGATAGATGAAGAGAGGGAGGAGTTTGCAAAGTAGATGCAGATGAGTTTGACTAGTCCTAGAATGTTCTGCAATGGAAGGAGTGATGACAGAGAGCCAGTAAGTGTGGCTTAGTCCAGAACAGCATGTGCCTATCTCTTTTAGGGCAGAGTGACTAGACTGGTGGATCAGATTTGTGCAAAATTTTTGCCTATGTGTCTTGTGCTTTGCTATAGGCTATGTGATTATATTTTAGGAGGTGGTTGAATTATTATAATAGGTCAAAGAGTTTATATTAATATATTAATGTTTCTTTGGAGGGGAAAGTATTTGGGAGATCTATCTATGATTGTGTTATTTGATATTTTATTAGTTTGAAGATGTCTATGCTTAACAAATCAGCAAATTTTATAAAACTGAGAGGAATATTTTCCATATTGGGTATGGATCCAAAGAGATCTTGGCAGACTAGAAGGTGAGGCCAGATCTAAGAAGATGAAAATTAAGAGATGTGAGTCTGAAAAAATCATCTTCACAGATACAAGGTTGAGGAGGCGAAATTAGTAGTTTTTAATTTTAGAAGGGTTTTGGTATCTATTGTGAATCACTAGAGGTATTATAGATGACAGGTAGAAAACCTAATTCAGTTCTTCTCTGGTCAGTCTGCATCAGGAAAATTCAGTTTGGGGTGCCATGTTCTTTATAAGGAAGGATTTCAATAATGAACTAGAAAGTATCTGGAGTATGGCTCTCCAAAGTGGGGGCCAGGATCCCCTGGTAAGAAGAGGCAATGTATTGCCCAGTTGGAGACTGGGAAGGGGGGTGGGCTGGCTTCTCTGCTAGTTAAACTAAACCATAGGGCTTTGGTTCCCTATCCTTCTCCTCCAACACTTCCCATTATGCCTTCACCTACCAACCTCAGGATATTTATAATTTTACTGCTACATGGTCACCCATGTCCGCAGCTGTGCAGCTGTCATTGGGAAACTCTGCCCCAGCACTTCCCCCCAGTCACTCCAGGGTTTGGGCATCAACCTCTCAGAAGGCTACCTGTCTGTTCTGAGGTAGATTCTGTTAAGAACCTGGTGACTCCCCACTTTGTTTTGAGTGGGACAGAGTAAATTGAAAAACATGAACAGATATAGATGGGTCACATAGATCTCAGATTTCATTACTGTCCTCTTCCAAACTAGCCTCTTCCTTATTTTTATTTTCTTTTTTAATTAAAGCTATTTATTTACAAAATATGTGCATGGGTAAATTTTCAACATTGACTCTTGCAAAGGTGTTCCAAATTATCCCCTCCTTCCTCCTTCCCTCCACTCCCTCCCCTAAATGGCAGGTAGGCCAATACATGTTAAATATGTTAAAAAATTTTTGTTAAGTCCAATATATGTATACACATTTATACAGTTATCATGCTGCACAAGAAAAATCAGACTTAGAAAAAAAAGAAAAAACTGGGAAAGAAAACAGAATGCAAACAAACAACAGAAAGAGTCTCTCTCTTATTGTTTTGAAGAACACACTCATTATTCTGCTAACTAGAATCACAGCCTTGGATCATCTTGATGGCTGACTCTTCTTTATCTCACTTAATTACTCACTTGACACATGTCCCATCTTAGTTTTCTCCTTTCACATCTCACATCCATCCCTTTCTTCCTGTTTTCACAGCTACCACCTCTGTTTAGTTCTCCTTACTTTTCATTCATACTGTCACGAGAGCTTCCTGATTGGTCTTCTACTTTTGAGACTCTTCTTATTCTAATCCATCTTGCACACAACTACTAAGATGATTTTCTTAAGGCTTAAGTCTGACTGTGTTAGTCCTTTATTAAATTCTATTAAACTCTTGGGTTGCTCTAGGATTAATAGTCACCAAACATTTATTAAATGCCTTCTTTATGCCAGGAAGTATACCAGTTTATATGATGCTAGACACATAGAGCATGCCATACGAGGCTGACTTAAGTCATTAGTGTACCCCAGGCGGTCTCCTGACTGCCATTCCATCTCCCATTCTTTACAACAGCTGTTAAAAGTCTTGTTTCCCTCCAGCCCCTTACATGCCCTTTCTTCGCCTTCCTTCACCTTCTCAGCAGAGTACTTGAGCCTCATGGGTCTTTTTAAAAACTCCCCAAATCCTTGAGGCCATTCATTGTGAGTTCCCTCTTTTCCCCAATGACATTGTCTCAGCATCTTTGATTGGTTCTCCTCTTTCACTCTAGTTTCTTTTTTTTTTTTTTTTTTTTTTTTTTAGAATTGTTATTTTTTTAATTACTATCCTTAATGGAAATTGTATTAGTTACATGCACATTAAAAAGAGACCTATTTTTGACAAAGGATACTTAATTTTTTTTATTATAGTAGCTTTTTATTTTTCAAAATACATGCAAAGATCATTTTCAACATTCACTCTTGTAATATATTGTGTTCCAAATGTTCTCCCTTCCTCCCCCTTTCCCCATTCAGCAAGTAATCTAATGTAGTTAAACAAGTGTAATTCTTCTAAACATATCTCCACATTTATCATGCTGCACAAGGAAAATCAAATCAAAAGGGGGAAAATGAGAAAGAAAAAAAAAATCAAGCAGCAAACAACAACAACAAAAAGGTGAAAGTATTATGTTGTTTCACTCTAGTTTCAGAAGAAACTGGTAACTCTTGTAAATGTCAAGTGTCCTTTCCTTCCCATCTTATCTGGGAGCTTGCCCTTTCCTTCTGCTTACAAATATGCCCAGATATCCTCCATCATTGCAAGGCTTTCACTTGATTATCCCTAAGCTGTTGATCTCTTCCCTTTTCATAGCCAGACCCCAGGAGAAACTCTCTTGTTATCCTCGGCTCCATTTTCTGTCCTCCTTGCAATCTGGCCCTCTTTTCCCTAGCCACCTCTTCCACAATTTCTTCACAAACCACCTTACATCCAAAACCATGCCCTGGAGGAATTCATGTTAACTTTATTAATCAAAATGCTTCTCCCTGGCTTCCATTCCCTTTGTGCCATGTCTTACGTGTTAGACTCACAGGGACTCTCTCCATCATCTCATCTCCTGTCAGTTCAACTGTTAGTTCTGTTCAGACTCCCAGATCTAGGTGCCTTCCTCAGTATCCTTAATGCCAGATCTACATCACCAATTGCCTATTGAACATCTATTTGGATATCCCGCAGTCATCTCAAATTCAACATGCCTAAAACAGAATGCAGCAGAAAGTTCTGCTGATTTCCTCCTCCTCTCCAATTGCTGAGTTCCCTCCAACAGATTTTTTTCTTACTTACTTTGCTATATACTTGTTTGCGATATACTGTTCCTTCCATTTAGTGGAATGTGGGACTGTGAGGGGAGGGAGGGACTGCTTTATTTTTGTCTTGGGGGTCTCAGTACTTGATAAATACCGGATGATAAAAATGAGCATCATAAATAATTCTGTATAGGAAATAATGATTCAAATTGTCCTTTGCTGGCACAGTGCTTTGAGGATCTTTGCTTTTCATCTCTGTGGGTGCTCGTTTTAACAAGGACGATTTTAATTTTTCTGCAGTGGCAGGATTTGATTGTGTTTCAGAAATGGAGAGAGTGGCTAGAGTTTGGGTGAAATGGCAGAATGAGTGACTGCAGTTGGGAGAGCTAGCACTACGGGGTGGCAGTCAGATGGGCTTTTTTTCTGGTGGGAGAGGAAGCCCAGAATGAATCTATTCGGACTGGAGGGTTTTGTTTTGGTGTATCTTCTTTGTGGACTTGTGGCTTCTGCCAGGGCAGGTCAGCATCTTCTCTACAACTTGGAGAGTCTTATGAGAGCACAGTGATGTGCCCAGAGTTATATAGTCACTTCATGAGTGCTGGACGTTAGCTCTCTGTCCACTAAAAGGCATATTGGCTTTCTACTATGTGTGGACATAGTTAAATATAAATAGCATTTTTGGAAATTTAATCATTCTAAATATAATTGAGAAGTTAAAGGAGACAAAAGAGAAGACTTCTTTAATAATGGGGAGAGTACTGGCATAATTTGTCTGTTTTGTAAATTTATATCTTAAATTGGGGCATCTGTGCTAGGCTTCTGGCCAAGTTCTTGCTTCCATTTCACATAATACTTTATATATATATATATATGTATATATATATAAAATACTATGTGAAATATATATATATATATGTGTGTGTATATATATATATATATAATTTATTTAATTCTCTCCCTTCCCTGCAGTGGTGCCCTTATACACATTGAAAACAGAAGGAAAATAAAATCTGTGACAAACATGTAGTTGAGCACAGCAAGATTCCACATGAGCCACATCCAAAAAATAAGTCGTGGTTTACACTCTGACCTTCACCTCTCTCTCAGGAGGGAGGAGAAGTGTATGTCATAGGGAGGCCTTGGGAATAGTGATTACACTGATCAGAGGTGCCAGGCTTTCAGAGTTGTTTATCCTTAAAAACATTACTGACGTGTAGAAATTGTTCTCCTGGTTCCGTTGATTGTACTCTGCATCATTATTTCTTGAACTTAGCAAATAGATGACATAAATAGCTCTTGAAGGTATGCAAAATATTGTGCATTTATTTCCATTTGAACTCCATTAATTCCAGTTTCAGAGAAGAACTTAGGTTCATGAAAGGCAAAAGACTGGAAACTTGGTCATTCAGCTATTCTGTGGATTTAATTCCCAGGTCATCCTGAGTTTAGCTTTCTGTCACATTACTCATAAACCAGACTATCAGGAATTGGAGAGAGAGGGCATTCTGTAACGGTGTTGGGGGGAAGACTTGCCACCTTGACAATTTAAAGGAGGATTTTTTAGAGTAGATTAAGATTACTTTTTGGCAGAAAGATAAGATGGGAAGAACACCGGATTTGGTGGCTGGGTAGTACAGTGTATAGAGCTTAGAAGTAAGAAGACTTGAATTCACATCCAACCCTAGACACTTCCAAGTTCACTTAATTTCTATTTGCTTCAGTTTCCACAGTACTTTCCTTTCAAGGTTGTTGTCAGGATCAAGTAAGATAATACTTGTGAAGTATTTAAGCATACTGCCTGGTCCTTAGTAAGTGCTGAGTGCTAATTTTTATTACTATTGTTGTTGTTATAATAATTATTGTTACCTTTACCATTATTGTTTGGAATACTAATTCTGCTGCTATCTTTGTCATTCTAGCCAAGTCATCTCTAAAATGAGGGAATTGGATTGGATGCCTTTAGGGGACCTTCCAGCTCTAAGTTGCAGTTCTTAACCTTAGTATTGTTTTATACTGTGAGTTTTAAGAACGTCTGTTATCCAAAATAATGTTTGTTGTCTTTGTTTTTTACAGTTGAGCTACAATAATGTCGTTCATCTTTGAGTGGATCTATAATGGCTTCAGCAGTGTCCTGCAGTTTTTAGGTAAAGAAGCTGTTTTGAAATATATCTTAGATTTAAAGTTTTGTATAAGTTCCTCCTTACTGAAGATAGTTGAGAAATCTGTTGCTTATTAAATGAGGTTATAGTTTAAATTTTTGTTTCTTTTATAGGACTCTACAAGAAATCTGGAAAACTTGTGTTCTTGGGTTTGGACAACGCGGGTAAAACAACCCTTTTGCACATGCTCAAAGATGACAGACTGGGCCAGCATGTTCCAACACTACATCCAAGTAGGTCTGAAGAAGCCCAGTGGCAACTCCTGCTTCTGGAGACTCAGGGCAGATCTGGCGGGTGGATTCTAAATTGGAGCCTCACTTATATTGCCATAAATGAAAAGGGGGGAAAAATTCACTTGGAAACTCTTCTATAGGATCCATTCAAATTGTAGACACATAGATAACATGCTATTTGAATTTTCTTTATGGGTGGTGTCTTAACTCATGGTTTGGTCATGAAATTCTTCTGTGATTAAAATCTCTTCTTCTGAAAAGTAGCAGAAAAATATTTATTTCTCTTGTGACCAGTTAATAAAATTTGGGGATTTCTTTTTGCTGAGTGTACTTTTTCTCTAATATGTTAAAACACATGATTATTAGGTATTTGTTAATTTGAAAGAGATGTTTTCCCATTCCCACCTTTTTTCCAGCATCTGAAGAACTGACAATTGCAGGAATGACTTTTACAACCTTTGATCTTGGTGGACATGAGCAAGGTAAGAGATAGTTTGTGCAACTTTTAGCAGTCTGTCATAGTTAGCACTAAATGAGCCTTTATGTATAATTACAAATTTAGAGCTGGATGGGACCTGGGAGGTCATTCAGTTTAAATCCTTCATTTTACAGATGAATAAATTGAGATCTCTAGACTGAGTTGAAGGGAGCATGGATTTGAATCTTAATCCTAAGGCTCAGAATCTACCAGTTTTGTCACTATGCTAATTTGCATTTGTGGGAGGATCATTTAGTCCTCTTGAGGTTTGATAGACACATAGCTTTTTTATTCCAAAGCAGCTTTAATGTATAACTTTAGAGAAATAATGAAAGTAGATCACTCTTGTTTGTGTATTTAATTGGCTTTCTTATATTTGACAATCTTAAAGCTGAAGGAGTCAAACTAATGAAAATGGGGATGGGGGTAGGAATTTTCTGTGAAATGTAGTTAATAAAACCTCTTGTTGGAGCATTGTAATTTTATAGTAAGTGCTTTTATTGACATCTAATTTAATTTTTATTTTATTTGTTTAAGATTGGTACCTGGTCTCTTTCAAAAGGACTTGAGGTGGCTTACAGATTAAAACAGTGCAAGATAAGACATTTCAGGATAAAACAGAACAGAGACCATCTGAAAGAAGCAGAAGGAATAGATGTTTTCAGGAATCTCAGTTGAGCAGACTAGAACATTCAGGCAGACTTTTGCCTTAAGCTTTGTGGCAGCCAGGGCAAAAAGGGAAATGTTTGGTACATAGTTTTCGTTTACCAACAAGAGCATACAAATTCATCTGCAGAGAATTTTTTTCCATGGAACTAAACCCAAGCAGGAATATATCATGTGGGTTTGTATATAAAGAACATTGAATATTATAATCAGTAGTATTTTGAAAAGACATTTATCAAGGAACTGCAATGTGCCAAGCACTGGAGATGCAAATAGAGGCAGTCCCTGCTCTCTAGAAGCCTCACATTCTAATTTGGGCAGACTATACATGGAGAAAGGTTCTACAGCAGGGTGGGTGGGTAAATGAGTAGTGCAGCGCCTTCCCCCTCCCTTTCACCTCTCCTTCTCTCCCCTTCCACCCCGCATTGGGTATAGAATGGGAGTGGCCATGGAAGGCATGGCAGTGTGGCAGATGATGTGGTCTGGGGTTCTTAAGGTACAGTGGCAGTGATAGACTGGGAGTGAGGGTGGGAAGGAGGTGGCTGGGGTCTTGGTGGGGAGGGCTCAACCATATGTGGTACTTGTCTGACATTACAAAAGTTAGAGAAAAACTGTTAAGCTGCATGATTTTCTTAGCCTTCTTCAAAAGCATTTGGGCAGCACATTAAATCATTATGATTCAATGAATGCATTTCTGTAGAGCGAAGCACTTTGCTTCCTGAGCTGACTTAATACTGGGATAGAATGTGGCAAATCTGGAGGAGACATAACTTAATTTGTCATGTTAATAGAGAAACATTTTTGTTAAGTCTTTAGGTCATTGTTTCCAGGTTTTTGTTCTTAGTGAAATAAATGAACGTTTCTTCTCTCTTTTCTAGCTCGGCGGGTTTGGAAAAACTATTTACCAGCAATTAATGGAATCGTCTTTCTGGTGGACTGTGCAGATCATCCTCGCCTCCTGGAATCCAAAGTTGAACTCAATGTATGTTTGTAGTCTTAAATTCTCTGTCCTCAGTTTCTTCTCTATTCCATAATATTTTTGAGACACGTTATGATGTTGAATCTTTGTCTTCAGTACTTTGCAGTTTGTAGAATTCCTTGTTTTTCTCTTACACACCAAAGTATTGAGTTATAGGTTCTGTGCCTACTTCATTATTTCAGAGGTCTGTTATTTCACTCACATTCAGCCCCATTCAGAATGTAATATTTATGCATGTTGATGACAGGTCTTTGTGAGTAGCTATTATCACCTTCTCTGAAGCTGACTAGGTGTATTTAGGGATGACATAGGGCAAATCTGGGTTACCAAGCCGTTCTTGGAGAGTTTACTAGAGTTAGTGTTTCATTGACATACTTCTGAAAAACCCAGGGTGACTTCCATGGTGTCCATAACTAGGCATCAGAATTAGATGTCTGATGTTTATTGTGTTTACATGGGAAAACTTTAGAGTTTAAAGGTTTTATTAGGTTTTCTTTATTGCATTGCCAGAATAAGTTTTTTCCCCCAGTTACAAATAAAATCTGTTTTTAACATTCCTTTTAAAATTGTGAGTTCCAAATTCTCCCCCTTTTCCTCTCCTTGAAATAGTAATCAATCTGATACTGGTTATACAAGTGCAGTCATATAAAACATTTCCATATTAGTCATTTTGTGGAAGAAAACTTGTTCCAAAAAATCAAAGTGAAAAATAGTATCCTATCTGTATTCGGACTCTGTTGGTTCTTTCTGTGGAGATGGTTAGCATTTTTCATCATAAATCACAAATCCTTGGATCATTGTATGTTGAGAACAGCTAAGTCTTTCACAGTTATTCATTGTATAATATTGTTTACAATGTCTGCTCACTTCACTCTGCATCAATTCATGTAAGTCTGGATTTTCCTGAGAGCATCCTGCTCATTATTTCTTATAGCACAACATTATTTTATTACAGTCCTATACTATAACTTATTCACTTGTTCTCCAGTTGATGAACATCCCCTTTTTCCAATTTTTTTGTCATCTCCAAAAGAGCTATTATAAATATTTTTGCACAAATAAATCTCTTTGGAATATAGACTTAGTAGTGATATTATAGCCCTGAGGGCATTGTTCTGGTTATAATCCTCCATAATCCAATGGTTAGATTTATAACTTCACCAACAGTGCATAAGTGTCCCCCTTTTCCAGCATTTGTTATTTTCCTTTTCTGTCCTAATAGCCAATCTGATAGGTTTTATGAAATTAGACTTTGGAATTGCTTTAATTTGAATTTTTCTAATCAAAATCGATTTGGAGCATTTTTCTATAGATAGCTTTGTTTTCTTCATCTTAAATCTGCCTGTTCATATCCCATATTTCAATTAGGGAATAATTTGTGTTCTTATAAATTTGATTCAGCTCTCTAGAAGAAATGGGGTCTTTATAGAGAGAAACTTGCTATAAAAATTGTTTCTCAGCTTTCTGCTTTCCTTCTGATTTTGGTTGCATTGATTTTGTTTGTGCAAAACCCTTTTAAATTATCATTTAACAAATCATAATGCTGTCTTGTTTGGCCTAACTTCTTCCCTTCTCCATAGGTCTGACACATCAGTTAGAGAATGAGATTTCTGAGAGGTCATAGGAGTTAAAAGTCTATTGCTTCTGGAGATAATAATGTATTTCCTTTGCCTCTGTCTTGGTATCTGTTCTCCCTATTCTATTGAAACACAGTAGAAAACTTGAACGGTGACTTTCTCCATGGTCTCCTCAGCTTTTGGTTATTTGTCCTTTCTGATAGTTTTTCATTTCTTGGCTTCCTTGACATTTAGCCATGCTGTTCTTGTCTCCTAGCTTTGGATATTTCTCTGAAATTTAGCCCTTGAGTTCCTGCTTGAAGTTCCTTTAAAGTTTTCTCTGAAGGCTATTGATGTCCTAAGTTCAGCTCATCTTCAGACCCAGGCGACAGTTAGTGAACCAGGCTCGAAATCTTTCCTTGCCTTTGCCTCCCAAATCCAATAGTCTCCAAATTTTACTATCCAACTCCCTCGTAAGATGTCTTTCAAAAATGCTATCACCTCCTTCATCATCTTCTAATAGAGCCTCTGTAACTAAAGTCTCTTTTGTCCTCTTATCTCTGGCTTGTTGCCTTCAGATGAAGTCACTTTCTGTTTAAAAGGAACCCCCTCAGTACTTTTAAATTAAAATCTGCTTTGACATGGCATTCAAGGCCTTATATAATTAACATCCATTCTCCTTGGCACACTTTACTTATATCTGATGTATCATCTCTTTGTCAACATTTGTTTGTCTCCTTATTCTACCTTTCAGGAAACTTCTCTTTCGGCTTATTTAAAACCCTTTTCATTCCTCAGGATCCAGCTCAAATCACACCAAACCTTCTCTCTTTCTCTTTTAGAAATCTTTGTGTTTATTTCCTGCTTCATTTCTGGATGTCGTTATCTTTTTTTTTTTCTTTTTTAATCAAGAAAATATATTTGAGGGCCCATATCACATTAAGTGTTTTCATATTTTCTCCAGTTTCTAGTGCTGGACATAGGTGCCCAGTTCGTGCCCATTGAGTTAAGAGTTAAGTGACCATTGATATGTTTGTTTTATATAAAACTCTTCTAGTTTTCATTTAATTTGCTCTCTGACAGGCCCACTTCAGAATGTCTTTGAAGTTCACTTAGCACTTTGTGTGCCCCACATGGCTAGACTTTGAGTAGGAAGGGCAGGTGTAATTCTGCTGCTGTCTGTGCTTAACTCAAGGTGTCTGGGGCACAAGATGTTTCTTTTGTATAGTTCTAGATGGTTTATAATCTATCCAGCTTCTTTGTCACTGTTCCCTTGAAAATTGTCAGGTAGACTGCTGAAGGACCATTAAACATCAAATGTCTGCTTGCTATCCTTTGGTATTTTGGAAAACTAACTTTTATGTCTTGTCTTTAGGCACTAATGACAGATGAAACAATATCCAACGTGCCAATCCTTATTTTGGGCAATAAAATTGACAGATCAGATGCCATCAGTGAGGAACGACTCCGGGAGATATTTGGGCTTTATGGACAGACCACGGGAAAGGTAAGAGAGAAATATATTAGGGGGAGAAATTTGAAGCCTTTAGCCAAAGAATTTGGATTGAAAGAATCTGTTGAGCAATCTGGATTTGTACTTGTTTTCTGAAAAGTTTAAAAAGACCACAACTCTGTCTTATTATGAATGGTTTATAATTCTGGTGGCAGGACTATGTTCAGATTTTAACCCTGTGTCCCTGAATGATACTTAAGCATACCCTGCCTTCTTGGTAAAGATGATATTTATCAAGATGAGAATTAGGGGAAGGTGGTAGTAAAGGCATAGTTACCATTTTAGTAATTTGGTTTTTGTTGGATGCCATTCAAATTTTATTTGATAGATTTTTCTTGGAAGAATTTTTATTATTATTTTTATTTTTATTTTTTTTTTGCTTAGCTAGGCATTAATTTTATCTGAATAGGGAATGTGTTTCCAAAGAAGAGCAGTTATGATTTAATATCCTTCCAAGTCATAGATCTCAAATCATGTTATTTATTGTTATAATTCCCTGGTGAGATAGATAGTATTATTATCATCCCCATTTTTCAGATAAGGATACTCTCTCTCTGAGGTTAAGTCTACAAAGCAAATCAGTAACAGAACAAGGATTAGAACATGAGTCTTCGGGAGCAGTAGACCACACTGGCGCCAGTTGGAAAGATGAATCTGTTGTATAAAACAGGTATGCGAGAGATAGACAGAGACAGAAAAGGAGTCAGAGAGAGAGAGAGAAAGAGAGGGAGGGCATAAGCCCTGCCCTATGGCTCATGAACAAGTGTTTTATCCCCTTGACACTGTTTTCTCATTGCTTTCCCACCCCCATTATCACTGTTCCTTTGTCTCTGCAAATGAACCTTTGAACTCCATCTCCTCTATTCTCTATATGAGTATATTCTTTACACTAGGGCTTCTTAAACGCTTTCTACTTGCTACTCCTTTTTGCCTACAAAGTTTTTGTGTGACTGAGTATGTAGGTAAAATAGATTTACAATTCAAGTTATAATTTAATCATAATAAGTCATATTTTCACAACCACTATATTGTTATAAGACCCCACATGAGGTTATGACCCACAGTTTAAGAAGCTGGGCTTTTACCCTATGAATTTTCCCCTTGAACTTAGCTGTAGATATATAATGAATTATTAACAGTCTCTCGTCGAAGAATTCCTTGATTTGGTGACACACAGGTAACATCTGTTTTCTTCATTCATGGTGTTTATAGTCTGCCTCCAAATTTGAAGCACTGCTCATGCTCCATGCCTGGAGTTCTTTGGAAGTTTTCTCAAAGTCTCCTAACCATTAGCTAGATTGAAGATGGATTTTAATGACTCCATGCTCAGGCTGTGAGGCTACCCAGATTCTAATCACCTTTTCTCCCTGTTTTGACTCCTCTAGGGAAATGTACCCCTGAGGGAGCTGAATGCCCGCCCCATGGAGGTGTTCATGTGCAGCGTGCTCAAGAGGCAGGGTTACGGCGAGGGTTTCCGCTGGCTCTCTCAGTACATTGACTGATGTGGGGGCAGTGAAAATAAAAGCCTTTTACTTCTCTGGACTGATCCTGTTCACAGCTTCCTCGTGGACTTTTCTCTTATGACACGGAAAGCTCTCCGACCACATCCTGGCGTTGGGAAAGCCAGGAGGAGCCTTGGCCAGCTCAGTGATGGCCCAGTGGTGAAACTTGTTCTTTTCTACCTTTTGGGGGGAGCGGAGCGCCCCCCCTAGGGGCTGAGCAGAGCTGGCTCATGCTCTCTGGGGCTCTCACCTGCTGGGGCGCTTTGCAGGGGCAGCTGAAAAGAACAATTTTTCTCACCACTGTAGTCAATAGAAAAAGAAAACAATTCTATTTTTTAAAAGAAGTGTTATCAGTGTAATCCGTGTCCCTTCCAACTTCTTTAGTTAACATTCACTTGTTTAGTCCAGAGTCTATATTAGGGTTTTTTTTTTGTTGTTGTTGTTTTTTTTTTTAATCTATTTAATGGCATTTAGATATTTTACAAAAATACTGAGCAAATATATTTGAGACCTACAATAAATCTAGATTGGAGTGTGGCTGCCTATAGGTCACTTGGCTCTGTTGGACTGGGCAGATTCTGGATCAGGTGCTTTCATGACCCAGTAGTTTTAGGGAGGTCTGTTGGAGCTCATCTATCTTGGTGATTGCCTTGTCTTAGATGATGCTGGATTGAAGTAGTAGGAGAAGGGCAACATCTTGGTGTTCAGTTTTGTCAACAGAATTCCTCCAACAGTGGAGTAGGGTCACAATTCTTTATCAGAGGGGCTGATCATTTGCAAAAAATAAAAATTAGAAAAGTGCACAACATTCAATTTGCTTATGGTAAAAAGGTTATAAATTTAAGCCAGGTTCTGCTTTTATACTTTCTTGAATTTTCACTTCTGCCTATAGCACCTTCTTTCCTGATGTTCTGTTATTTAAAAAAAAAAAAAAATTAAAAAAAAAAAAACTTAATCCTCTCCAGAAAACAGTGGGACCAAAACCAAACATTCTGCTTCATTTCATGTTGCAGCTGTCTTAAATCACTTTTGCACACAGGTTAGGGAACTATCTTCCAAAAGCAACCAAAACTCAGAAGAGAGCATTGACAACTTGAGATAACCCGATTTTCCATTGACTAAGAACTGTATCTGCTTGGTGATTCCAAAAAGACTAACTTGAGTTGAACTGAACTACTAAAATACAAAAGTTGGGTTCATAGGCTGTTCCTGAGATTATTTCTTTCCCACAATTTACCCCTCTCTTCCCATCAAATCTGCTTTTGAGGATTTAGTATCCATAGCTTAACCATTCTGTCAGCTTAGCAGCTGATCTTGAACTGGTGTCACCCACTGTCAGAAGCGAAATGCTCTGGTAATGTTGACGGCAATGGCTTCCCATTTCTTTAATACCTTGTGAAACTGGGCATCTCAAATGATTTTTAGCTCCTTGGCATTAGAACCAAATTAACTGTCTCAAGACAAAATTCATTTTTACTGGTTGTCTAAAATGTGTTCCTACCCAACACTGGAAGCTGCAGTGATGTCATTTAGCAGGGCCTGGACTATTAGGCTGATGGGCAGAAGGGCAGAAATGGACAAGAGGAGATTTAAGATGGGAAGAGTTGGTATAATTCCATCAGGCTTGTTGTCATTGTTGATCCTCAGGGTGGACGTGCTGGAGTTCCCCATGGCCAAAAGCCGAAGCATGTTAGTATGGGATGAAGGGCAGAGTCTTGCAGGACTGGGTTTTTTTTTTTAATTTCTTTTTTTCAATTGATGTTATTTCTTAAACAGCAAATAAACATCAAATAAAAAGTTTCTGTGAGTTTAGAAGGGGCAGATGCCTTAAAAGTGAGCAAATCTAGTGATCAGTGAATAAACCAAACAGTGGCCTTGCTTTTCTTTCTTTTTTGCAAGAAGCTTCTCCTCTATACTTGGAGACTTGGGAAGGTTGGTTGCTTCAGTCTCAAGCTAATTTTTCCCTGTAGTTAGCTAGAAAGTCATTAACCTGATCGAGGTTAACCTTCTATGAAAGTGGTCTTAAGTTTACCACTGGAGAAAGAAGTGGTCAAAGCGCCCCCCCCCCCCCAGTGTATGTACCATTCCTCTGCAGAGACTGCTGAGAGATGTAGTCAATGGAAGTTCAGCATTTGATTACATCAAGGGTCCAGGGCTGCTCACAGATCTTACTGTGAATGGGATCTTCATTGTGTTGTATCAAGATGTTTGCTGTTCCTCTTCATGAAAAAGTGAAGCAATCTTTGGCAAAAAAAAAAAAAGGTCATTCTGTATCTGAAGCATTTTAATAAAAAGTTAAAAAAAAAAAAAAAAGCCTGCCACTGAATGCACTAGTCTAGTCATGGTGTCTCACGTGGGCTAACCAAGGTAGCCCAATTCAAAAAAGACCTGGGGCACTCTGAAGTCATTAAAAAAAAAACAAATGCTTGAAGTCAGTTTGTCAACAAGCATTAATTTATAAGTATTAAATACCTATCATATACCTGGCACAGTGCTTGGAATATAAGGACAAAAAACACCCAAAAACCAAAGCTTTGTACTCTCAAGAAACTTATGTTCTTTTGGGAGACAGTCTGGCTTTTAAGATTGTGCAGAAGTACAAGGTAGGAGGGCAGGACACCAGCTCTTGGGACTCAGGAAGACCTGTGGCCTTGTATAGAAATTAATTTCTTGAGCTGGATCTTATGTGACTAAGGAGATATAGAAGGGTGTGTGTGCTTGTGGGGAACGGGGAGAAGCCAAAGGCAGAGAGGTGGGAGATGGGCTGATGTGTGTGAAGACCATTAAAGTGAAATCTGGAAAGTCTGGGGAAAAAATCAAATTGTAAGAATAGGGAGCCTCTCTGGTCTGGGGAGAATCACATTAGCAGCAATGTAGATGCTGAGCTCATAGAGGGATGAGATGTGAGACATTCAGAAGCTATTGGAGTATGCCAGGGAAGCTAAGATGGGACCTAAAATAATGGAGTGGCTGGCCAAATGGAAGGAAACTTAAAAGGATATTGAGGTAGAAGCAGCAAGGTTTGGCAACTGATTGGATGTGTGGGATGAAATTTGAGGTTTTCGAAATGGTGCCTTGGGCTAATGGTTGCCATTTTATGGACAGAGAGGGTGATTTGCCCATTGATCATATTTTTCAAGTGTTGGAGCTGGGATCTGTCCAATGCCAGTCCTTTCCCTACAAGGAGATGTTTGTTTTTATAGTACTACAGGTTAGGTGCATCCCCCTGAAATTGTAGGGGGCATTGAGGTGCTTAAAGGTAAGGAGGGTCTTAATGGAGCCTGGAGTGTATCCTTAGTATTATGGGTGAAAGGATTGCTATCTATGCTCAGGGGAGAAGCAGGATAATTCATAAGTTTCTTAACGCCTCATCCATGGGATTAATGCCAAATAGATACCTCAAAGTGCTGGTACACAACAGGCCTGAAGTAGTGAATTATGGTCACCCCAAAAGTTGCTGTCCCAGTTGGGCAATCTTGAAACACTAAAGTGGTGTGTCTGTGTTGTCTTGAACTGAACTGGAGGTGACAAGCTTCACATTTCCAGGTTATTCTTGTGAAGTAGTAAGGAATAGAAAGCTGATCTTGGACTTGGGAAGACCTGGATTTGGACTCTGCCTGGAACAGCAGCTTTTTGACCATGGGAAAGCCAGTGAACTCATTTGTAAAATGGAGATAATCAACACCTTGAGTGGATTTGAAGATCAATTAAAACTAAAAGCCCCCTATAAATGCCAGCAATGATGATTTTTTAAAAAGTAATTTCATGTTTGTGACTTGGGAAAATCAAAACTGTGAGCCATTTTTCATTATCATAAACACCATATTAATACAGCACTCTGCTAATTGCTTCAGTATTATTTAGGGAAGATCATTGGACTCTAGGGAGGAAGAAACTCCTTGTTGGGAGCTGAAATAGTTAACAGGATTTTTACAATGATTAGGTCAACTTGTGGGTCTGGCCCAACCCCAAGAAGGGGCCAAGTGTCCAAGGGAAAACCATTAATTATGGTCCCTTTTGTGGTTCTATTGTGAAAGATAATTATTAGTTAGGTGAGACTTTCTTTGTGCCTTGATTATGTGTTGTGAAAAAATTAAACTTCTTTAACTACTTCCATACTTCTAGGGTCTGTCATTTCATTATTGTGGGCTCACCTAAGGATTCCTATGGCAACCCCTCTAATTTAGGAGACAATCTTTAAAGGTTTCTGTGGCCTGTGACCCTCCCAACAGCCAGCCTTGTGAGTGAGCTGGAAAGATTAGAAGAGGCCAGGTGCTAAAGGGCTTCAATTAGCCACAGAGCTGGCCTGGGCATTTACTAAGTGATCAGTGCCCCTGGCCACCCTCCAAGTTACAGGAAAGGTTGCACTGCTGGAGGAGCTGCACCAGCTGTTCCCTGCATGAAGGAAATCGGAGATCCAGTCCTTAAGCGTGATTATCCCAGGCTTGGAGGGCGGCTTCCACTAATGCAGAGTCAGGGGACACGACGGCCGGCTGGAAGTATGCCCTAGTAAAGAGTGAAAGGCAGAAGGAATCTCAAGGCAATGAATTCAAGCCTTTTTAAAAAAATTTTGCTGAGGCAATTGGGGTTAAGTGACTTGCCCAGGGTCACACAGCTAGAAAGTGTTAAGTGTCTGAGGCCGGATTTGAACTCAGCTCCTGACTTCAGGGCTGGTGCTTGTGCCACCAGCTGCCCTTGAGTTCAAGCCATTTTACAGATGAGGAGACTGAGGTGAGAGATTATATGACTTGCTCACAGTCACACAGATACCAGAGGCAGGATTTGAGCCAAGTCTTGATTCCAGAGCCATCTGTCATTTTTGTGATCAATATTGATGCCCAGTGCTTGCCAGATACACCATAGTTGCCTTGTAGGGGCGACAGCCGGTCTTGAGGCCAGGAAAACCTTTAGGGTCCACCTGGAACTCACCCAGAAGGTTTCCATGCCCCTCTGCTGTTGTCTCCCTCCTGGGCCCTGCAGCCTCCAGTTCCCTGGTGAGGGGGCACTGACTGGCCCTCTGGTGAGCGGCTCCACCGGGTCGTTCTCTTGGGGGCTCTTGCCCTCTTCCTCAGTGATGTCTCTCATTACACCTGGACTTCTGCGCGGTCTCTCCCTTCGTTCCTCTGGAGAAGGTCCGGTGTGCAGCGGCCCGAGGCACCTCCGATCCCCTAGGAAGGGCAGGGCCATCAGCCTGGGCCTTTCCCGGGCCTGGTGGGAGCAGGTGAGGGCTGGTGCTCAGGACCTGAGGGGCCGATTTAGGACTGCCATCCTCCACCGCCGTCCTCCTGGCGCTCACCTGGGGCTCCGGGTGCACACAGAGACCGCAGATCCACCCCCAGCGAGCCGAGACGTCCCTGGGCAAGAGAGAACAGTTCGCTCCAAGGGCCGTGGGGCGCCCAAAGCCTGGCCCGACATCCGCATCCCGGACCGTCCTCCCCAGCATCCCACTCCCTCCTCGAGGGAGGACTCAAATCCAACTCACAAGGAAAGCGAGACGTCAACCGGGTGGTCGCTGATCCTCTTCGGATAGGAGGACAACCGGGGCATCCTCCCGGGCCCAGAGTCCGGCGCTGGGGCTCGCCCCGAGGCCGATGCCAGGGTGTGGCTGCTGGAGCTCTGTGCCGTTCCCGTGGCCCCTTCTCCCACACCGCCCGCCCCTGCATGGGTGGGGACCCCATCGCCCCCCGGGCTGCTGCAGAGAGCCTTCCTCCAGCGCCGGTCTGACCCTGTCCCCCCATTTTGGAGGAGCTCCACGGGCTTCAGTTCCAGGAACGTCCCATTCTCCCTCCCTCCTCCTTGGGAAAAACCCAGGACTGAAGGCTCCCCCCTCCCCCTCCCTGTAATAGCCCTGGCCGGGATGGCCTGGGCAGCTGGCGTACAAATGGAAAGGAAAGGAGCACGTGACCCCTCGCCCCGGTCGGACCCGGGGAATTTAAAATCTTTCGATTTTTAAAAATTTTTAAATAGTTTATTTGAAAGAGAGAAAAAAGCAAACAAACCCAGCCGAGGCTTAGGGGACGGGTTTGGTGGTTGGGGGATCCCTTGGGGCAGAGACCAGGCCAGAAGCGGCAGGAGGAGCGCGGCGGCGGCGCAGAGCAGCTCAGGCCCACCCACTCGCGGGCCCGCCAGCTGGGTGACGCTGCAAAAAAGTCACTGCCTTTCTCGGCAAAAACGGGCACCGCGGCCAACTCACTCCCCAGGTCACGGGCCCAGAGGGAACAAAGTTGAGTGTCAACGGTAAAGACTTGACCTTCAGCCACGCCCCACACTTCACTTCCGCAAAGCGAGGATCTGGATTGGTGGGCCCTGTGGGCCGTTCCACCGGATAGGCGGGACTGTGATTACGGTCAGGCCACGTGTTTCTCCAGCGCTCGCTCCAATTAGGAGTTGCTGCCCGGCCATCCAATCCTCTTGCACTGGCTGCCTCGGTCAGCCAATCACTATCCTTGAAGGCAAGGCTCCCGAACGCTATTGGGCGACGTCTGCGTCTCAGCGCAGTAGGTCCTGGGCTGCCGTGGGGCTTGGGTCAGGCCAGCTTGGGGCCAGTGCGCATCCCGGCTGGGCTCCCGGGCCATGGGGCGGCGCTGGGGCCTAGCCTTGGCGGCGGGCGAGCGGGCGGGCTGCGTGGTGAGCGCTCGCGGCGCAGAGCGCCCCGGAGCCGAGGCCGAGGGTCCGTGGAGCTGCAGCGGGGTGCTGCTGAGCCGGAGCGCGGGGCTCGTGCTGTGCCACGGGGGCATCGTGGCGCCTTTCCTGCGCGCCGGGGCCGGAGTGCTACAGCCGGGGGCCGGGCCGTCCTTCCTGGGCGCAGAGAGCTGTCGCGACGACTTGCGGCTGCACGTGCAGTGGGGGCCGGGCCGCGGGTTGGGGGCGCGAGCCGGGCCGCGGGGCGCACTGTGTACGCCGCCCTGCAGCGCCCAGCCGGCGCCCCGCGCCCCGGCCCGCGCCCGCCTGCTACTGCTCGTCTGCTGCCCGGCCTTTCGCGCCGGCTTCGCGCGCCTCTTCGGCGGCGACACGGCCGAGCAGTGGCGCTTCGCGGGCAGCGGCCCCGAGCCGCCCACTCCCCCGCAGGAGCCCGAGGACCAGGCGGGCGCGTGGGCGGATGAGGGGCCGCTGCTGGCGGCGCTCGGTTGGTTCGCGCTGCTGTGCGTCGAGGGCAGCGCGGAGGCGGCGGCCGGCCCGCGGCTGTCGGTGGCCCCCGCAGCCTCCCTGCCCAAGGGCGCCCCGCTGCTTGCCTGCGGCTCCCCATTCGGAGCCTTCTGCCCGGACATCTTCCTCAACAGTCTGAGCCGCGGCGTGCTCAGCAACGCGGCCGGCCCGCTGCTGCTCACGGACGCGCGCTGCCTGCCCGGCACCGAGGGGGCCGGTGTCTTCTCGGCCCACGGCGCGCTCGTGGCGCTCGTGGCGGCGCCGCTCTGCTGGCGGGCCCGCGAGTGGGTGGGCCTGAGCCTGCTCTGCGCCGCCGACGCGCTCCTCCACGCCGCTGCCCACGCGCTGGGCCGCCTGGGCTGCCCCGCCGAGGCCCGCCTGCTGGCCTCGCTCCTGCCCCCCGAGGACCCTCCGAGTCCCCCGCTCCTCCCGGAGTTAGGGGCTGCGTGGACCGCTGCCGTCCTGGTCGAGTGTGGGTCCGTGTGGGGCTCCGGAGTGGCGTTGGCCCCGCGCCTGGTGCTCACCTGCCGCCACGTGGCCCCGCAGGAGGCCAAGAGGGTCCTGGTGCGGCCTGCAGCCCCCAAGTAAGGCTGGGGTTACCTGGCAACGCCATCCTCAGTGGACGCTCTCTTAGTTGCCTAGCAACCGGTTCCCACCCCCCCCTCCTCCCAGCTCTTCTATTGGTCCATTTCATTACGAGTGACGTCACCCCCGTAGCGGAGTTGAGTTGTTTTCCTGGGTTGCCTAGGTTGCCCGCCCCCCTCCCCTGAAGAGCCTCCGTGTTTCACGTGTGCCCCTGGAGCCCATCCCCAGACCTCCGTGGCGCTAGCCTTGGGTTATGTGGCCAAGCCTCCGCCACTACGGTCCGTCCCGTTCCTCCGAGGCCTCCGGGCCATTTATAGCCCTGGGGAACAGTCACTCCACTCCCCCCATGGGTTACCCTTGCTCCATTCCCATCCCACTAAAGAGTCCCCACTGGGAAGCCCAAAACGTCTTTCCTGCCTCTTGCCTGCTTTCCCCTTCCCCGTTGCCAAGCAACCGTTTCAGATCCTCCCCCCACGAACTTTGTTCACCCGGGTTTGCCCTGTGGAGCTCTGCGGCTAACCTCTAGCAGGCTCTTAGTTGCTTAGCAACGAAGGAGGCTCTCGGAGTCCTCCGGGTTTCCTCCCCAGGCACTACCTGTTTTCCCTCTCCTCCCTAAAGGGGACAGCCTGGCAGAGTTGGCCCCTACTTCCCAGCGGCGCCCTCTCCTTCCTCCTGCTTCCCGTGCCATCTGCCAATGCCTATCTTCGGCAAGGCCTCCTCACGTGCCAGTTTAGGGTCTGGGAAATCCTAGGCGCGGCCTGTGGGGCTCCTAAGCCAGGCAGGGGCCCAGACGTTGTTGTTTTCCCCTCCCTGAAGAGGAAGGGGGGGGTCCCTTGGCTTTCTTCCCAGCAATCTTTCTGGATAGGGCCAAAGGTAAGCTCTGCCATAGGGGCTCCCTGACTTCCAAGATGTTCTACTCACAGCCGCCTTTGAGGGAGTGCAGGGGGATTTCTGGGTAGACCCGATTGGGGGTCGATTGGAGGCAAGGGTCCTCTGCCTCCCTCCCTGGCAGCTTTTTCCTCACCTGCCTCCTCTCCCCTCATTAGAACTTCATCTGTTCCCTAATCTGATTCACATCCAGGTCGTGATTATAAGGAAACTTGGCCGCCTGGGCCGGTGCGGGTGGAGATGGGGGAAGGTCCCAGGACTTGGCTTGTGGGTTAGGACTTTGTCAGTTCACCTTTCTGACTCAGTTTCCCCTCCTAAAAAGAAGGTTTTGGGACTGATCACTTAAAAAATTTTCCTGATTGCACAATTCTGTATTTCCAACTAATGGCTTTTATACTTTTCTCAGGCCCACGTTTGGACTTGAGTAGGAGGGAGGAGACTTCCATGACCTGAGAGGTCATCGTAGAGTCCAATTTCCTTATTTCACAGAAGAAGAAACTTAGGCTGCAGAGAAGTGACCAAGAAGCAAGTCAGGGCTCCTGACTTTTCAGGCCATTCCTTTTCTTAATAGCACTTTATTTTTCTAAATGCAAGTAGAGATAGTATTCACACTCTTTTGTAAAATGTTGTGCTCTGAGTTTTTCTCCCTCCTCCCTCCCCCAAAACAGCAAAATATCTGATACAGGTAAAATAGGTGCAACCCTCTTAAACATTTCCATATTTGTCATGGTGTGCATGCACACATACACACACACACACACACACACACACACACACACACACACACACACACAATCAGACCAAAAGGAGAAAAAGGCACAAGAAAATAAAAAAGGTGAAAATATTAGGCTCCCATCCACATTCAGGCTCCAGGGTCTCTCTCTGAATGGGAAGGGCATTTTCCGTCCCAAGTCTATTGAAATTTACAGACTATTCTCTGTTGAACCACTGACCCTCTGCCATTTGGTTCCTCCCTGCACTGACACGATTCTTCAGGAAAATGGGAAAGGGGGGAACATGTGGGTCTTATTTTTTGCCACTCCTGTTATGTGTGGTAATTGCTGCTGGCTAAGGGACCAGGGTTTGGGAGTCTGCTCTGGTCCTGGCTGACTTGGTGCCTCTGGGCAAGTCAAATGTGTCCTTCCGAGGTGTGTTCCAGCTCTGGTTCCCAGAGCTGGCTCCAGAGAGATTCCTTCTCGGCCTGCATCGCCTTGAACTGGGGGCCTCGGTCACTCCAAAGTCCTCAGGTTCTTACCCTTTACTGCCCTTTGCCCCCAGGAGTTCTCCAGTCTGGGGGAAAGTGGTGTTTGCCACCCAGGACACATCTCCCTATGACGTGGCAGTGGTGAAGCTGGAGGAGAACCTCAGGGGTATCCCATTTCCTGTCCTGGCCACCCACTTCCATGAAGGTAAGCTGGGAGGATGGGGGACTGGAAGCATAACAAGCCAAGCTAGGAGTGGCTGGCAGAAAGCACCAGACTGGGGGGGATTCCGCAGGCAGCCGCATCGGGCAGGACTGGGGGGTGACCTTGGGCAGTGCACTTCCACTCCCGGGCCCCTACAAAGTGAGGGTGCCAGTCTAGATCATGCTCAAGTTGTAAATCCGCTCATCCTCTCACTCTGGAATATTAAGCACCTTTTCTGTGATGCTTTAAGGTTGCATTCATTAGAATGGAAGCTTGTTGTGAGGTGCACTCATTCACCCTTCCTAGGGTGTCCGTGCCTGGCACACAGGAGGTACTTAATAAATGCTCATTGCTTGGTTGATAGGGATTGCTTTCCACTATATTCATAAATGGATTTTTTTGACAGGACCAGTGGGTTCCTTGGTATACGAGCCCCAGACCCTCACTGAGGGATTCTCTCCACCAATGTAGATTAGTGCAGGGCTTCTGGAACTTTTTCCCTAAGGAGTCCCTCTTTGCCCAAGAAATGTGCCCGGGTACACGGCTTTATAAAATAGGTGTACAAGTTGGACATTGGTAGTATAATTTTGCACCCTCCAGTCAGTTAGGACCCTCCCGTCTCCCCAGGGGGTCAGGGCCCATAGTTTGAGCAGCTGGGGAGGAGTGGCTTCTAGAATCTCAGCTGCTCATGGCAAATAAAGGGAAGCCCCAGGCCACATGCCCAGGACAGGTGGGAGGCAGCCTCTAAGGGCAGCCCTCTTTGTCTTAAAGGCTCATTGGTTAGCAATCACTCAGCTTACACAGAGCTTTCAGGGTGCCTTGGAGTTGCCTCCACACGGTGTTCCCCTTTCTCTGATGAAGAAACTAGGCTTCGGAAGAGCCTTGTCTAAGACCAGAGTGTTTGGGCAGAACTGGGGGCTCTTGAGTCCAAGCTCCTTGCTCCCTTCAGCCGACCCCATGGGGGCCGCAGTGCTCTCACAGAATGTGGGGCCGGGCACAGGGAGGGGGCCTCCCCATCCTTCTGGGAGCCAACCATCCCTCTGCCCCCCCACCTGGGGCTTTTCCAGGAGAGGACGTGTGCGTGGTCGGATTTGGGGCCTTTGGCCAGACCTGCGGCCCCTCAGTGACCTCGGGGATCCTGTCTGCTGTGGTGGAAGTGAACGACGCGCCCGTGATGCTGCAGACCACCTGCGCCGTGCATGGGGGGTCCAGTGGGGGCCCTCTCTTCAGTGACTTGGGGGAACTACTGGGTGAGGAACGTGATGCATTCCTCCCTCCTTCCTTGGTCCCTCAGTTAGGCTCAGGACCAGTGTGGCCAGCCCTGTTCTGGGCCCCGGGACGGGGGTGGGGGGGGAGATAAGGGCTGTGTGGTTCCTGCTCATGGGAGTGTGTACACCCCAATAAGATGAAGCGGCTCTGGAAGGAGAGGGCAGCCCTGGGGGGTGCGGGGTCCTGGGGGCTAGGGCAGCTTGTCTACGGGCAGTCACACACACGTGAGGGTGGGTGCGGCTGTTCTGCGCTCCCTGCTCCAGGGCTGCTGTCCCCACATGTCTGTTTACCCCGACCTCTGCCCTAGGGATTGTCACCAGCAACACCAGAGACAACAGCACGGGGGCCACCTACCCCCACCTGAACTTCAGCATCCCCGTCACGGTGCTGGAGCCGGCCCTGGAGCAGTACCGGCAGACTGGGGAACTGCAGCGCTTCGGGGAGCTGGACCGGCCTGCCGAGCAGGTGAGGGTGGTGTGGCGGCTGCAGAGGGTCCCGGCCGAGCCCCCCCGGAGCAAGCTCTGACTCCTCTGCAGTACATGGCCAGTCTCCTGTTGGGCCCTCCGGCCACCTTAGGAGCAAGGCCTGGTGGAATGGACGCCGACTCCCGGGCACAGACCGCCCTAGACAGCCAAGGATCCCTCCCCTCCTCTGCTTCCCCTTGGGCCAGGGGCTGCCGTCAGCCTTCCTGACGAGCCCGAGGCCCCTTCCCAGGGACCCATGGAGATGGCCCTCCCTAGGGCCAGAGGGGCTGGATGACAATAAAAGCAGCCCCTGTTTGTCAAGTGCTTTCTTCAGAAACCCACAGTGAGGTGGGGGAAGACTGAGGCCCAGAAGAGTGGAGTGGGATCCGTGTGGTGGTGGGCGCAGGTCTGCAGCGGGGCGTTGGGCCCAGGGGGATGGGCCCGGGGAGGAGGCAGCTCAAGAGGTCCAGCTCCTCCCCAGAACGACGGGGTGGTCTTCTCCCAGAAGTGGAGGGCTTGCCCCGGGAGGCCAAGCCGTTGTGTCTGGATCGTGGCTGCCCCAGACACTTGTATCCAGTTCTGTTCTAACAGCACAATTAAAAAAATTCTTTCCTTCAGACCAATCTCCATTGTCAGGGAGTGCTCAGGGAGGAGTTGTGGGGTGTTCTGGACCTACCAGCCTTGGGGTCCCTGAGGGCAGGGGTGCTGTCCTATCCCAGGGAGGGCTCGTGCACGTGGCGCGGACCTTGGAAGCTGCTGCCGGCTGAGAAGACCTGGGCCCATGCCCTCGTATGCAGAGGCATCTGCCTGAGCTGGTCACTGCCTGGGCAGGAGAAAGAGTGACATGGGGTCCACTCCTTGCAGCCTCTGCCCTGCGGGTCTTGGATGGGTCTGCCCGTGGACACTGAGGGGGCCAGGCAGGAGAGCCAGCTTGTGTTTGGGGAATCGGGCAGCTTGGACCCAAAAATCCAGGGTTTTTTAAAGCATTTTCATTAGCACAAGTTTCCCCCCTCCCCAAACTCAGATATTTATGCCCACTACCATTTACACATTTCCAATTTGTGAGCACTGAAATGCTGTTTTTGCTCTTAAAACTATGCTGCTCTTGGCCCTGTTTTGCAGAGGAGGAAATCTGTCCGGGGACACGTGGCAGTGACCGTCAGGCAGGATCTGAACTTGCTCCCAGGGCCAAGCCCCGGGCTTGGCCCACTGTGGGCCCCTGGCTGCCCAGAGGTGCCTCACACCCCCTTTCACAGCCACACACCCCTCGGTGTGCCCCCCCAAGCTCCTGACCCCCAACATTTGTCACCCCCCCTCAACTTGGCCAGTCTGATGGATGGGAGGTGGGGCCTCAGAGGTGGGAGACCCCTTTTACAAACACCAACATTGTCCTCGTGCTATTTGATGGCGTGTCATGAAGGGCCTGATTATAGAAGAATCAAAATTGTGGGTTCCCCAGAGGGGCTGGGCCCAGGGTCGGGGCGGGTTATGCTGGAGAGCGTGTTGGCTGGCCTGGCAGGGTGTAGACGGCATGACCACCGGCCTGTTTACCAGGTGGCTTCTCTAGGGTGGGTCCAGAGATGGCTCCAAGGATCAATTCATCAAGCACCTCCTATGCTCCAGGCACTGCGCTAAGTCCAAGGGGAGGTACTAGAATTAAGGGGTAATTGGGAAAAGCTTTGTGGCAGGGGATGAAATAATCAAAGCAGCAGAGTGGAGGGTTTGTGAGCACTTTATGAAAGACATGCACCCTTGGAAGTACTTGCTATTAGCATTTTACAGATGAGGAAACTGAGGCGGGCAGGTTAAGTGACTTGCCTGGGGCCACACAGCTACTAGTGATGAGGCTAGATTGCAACCTCCGCCTTCCCAGGGTTCTAGCCTCTCGGTATCCCAGCTTGGCTCTGATCAGCATCTCTGAATTGAATTGTCTCAGGTACATTTTTCAAGTAATCTGGAATTATTTGAGTAATTTGGAAATGATTTGGGAGATTCCTTGCTGGAAAGGAGCTTTCTTTTGATTCCAAAGCTTTTCATATTAGCAAACAGTGAGATTTCACATACTCTACACAAGTGTAGTCTTCCAGTAAATTGTGAAGAGCAGAAATGACACGACCCCTGATGCTAATCGTTTGATGCTGAAGTTTCACTGTTGCAAATTAATTGCAAAAAGAAGGGGATCTAAAGAGCTCAGTTCAGGGACTCCTTCAACAAATGTCAACATGGAGAGATGGCTGCTAAAGGGGCCACTGAATCAGGAGTAAAATGAGAATGAACAACAGTTAGGGAGGCTGGTTTCCTAAAACGGGGGAACGGGTAAAAATAAAGCTTTGCAAGATAGCCAGTTAAGCAAAGTCATCCCAAAGACATTCAAAGATGAAAATAGAAGATAGAAGAAAAATGGAAAATATTCATAAACAGTATTGCATCCAAGACGGTGGAACCACGATTTTTGTACTGTTGTCATTTTTTCATCTTGTCTTTTTGTCATTTGGGGTTTTCTTGGCAAAATAGTGATCGCCATTTCCTGCTCCCGTTCATTTGACAGATGAAACAGGCACACAGGGTGAAGTGACTTGCTTAGGGTCACACAACTAGTATGAGGGCAGATTTGAACTTGGGAGAGATGTCTTCTCCACTTCAGGCCCAGTGCTCGCTCCATTGCATCACCTGGGGAATCGCTGTATTTGGATACTAAAAAATAAAGCCCCCACAGAACTAGTCCCCTTGGCACTAATGGGGATAAAAACAAGAAAATCGATTAGACTGTTCATAGTGTAGACAGAGAAGATATGGGCCAGAGCTCACAGCACTATGGAAACATCAGGAGACTAATACCAATCTGAAGGGCCTTAATGCAAAAATAGGACCGAGGTAGCATGGCTAACTGTTGGCTGTGTGCTTGGTGAGGAAACGGACTCTCCAGGAGCTCAGGAGCTGTAGTGGCTGGTTTAATAGTGGCTTTTTGACTCCAATTGCAGGTGGGAAGTCCAATCTCCCTGCTGCCCAGGGCCCAGAAAAGGGGATTATTGCAAAGCAAGCCTAGAAATGAAGGCTGGAGCCAGACCCTGGAAGGATTCAAATGCCAAGCTGCAGAGACTGGGCCTTATTCAGAAAGACTCTGTTATGACCTCCCCAATGTCATCCCCCCCCACAAGTCCTACACTCTGAATTGCCTGCCTTGAGGGCCTTTCTTACATCCTGGAATGTTAAATGGATAAAAGATCAATTTTTTAATGTTGAATTTTATTGATATTTTTTTTTCTCCATATTTTATTTTTCCAAATACATGTAAAGATTAGCTTTCATCATTTATTTTAGTAAGACTTTGCATTTCAAATTTTCTCCCT